>NC_064626.1:1042510106-1042813137 GCF_023864275.1 Schistocerca cancellata
TGTGACCAACGGACGTAACACTGTGTACGCTGCGCGCTCAACAATCAATTTTTCTTTGCACAACGAGCGCGGATGCCAAATGTGTTTGAAATGCATTCAAAATAAAATATGATAAAGCAATGAATTAAGCGCTCATGTACCTTGTGAAATTATAAAGACACTAATCGGAAGAGTCTTAAGCTCGATTTTGACAATAGCTACCGAATTTACTGACCAGGCCGAGTAATGACGAAAACGTGTCGAACCAAATAAAACCAGGAAAATAGATAAATATGAGAACTAAGCATTCCTAAGAGAATGAGACCTTATGTACATAAACAATTATTATCCTTACCTAACCCAATTTTCTTTTAGACTAAGTTATTAGTAAGTAAGCACATTCTAATACAGATTTTTTTTCTGTATTTTTCATGTACGAAAACATAAATGGAAGCACGGACAAGTGTCAAGTGAAATAGAGACCGCCACCATACGGCACAACATGTTGCAGAACCAGTCTTCCAGTTCCTGACCCACGACGTATTTCCAACGCAACATCACACCCCGACAACTACTCCAACTTCCACAGTGAAAGTGATGCCCTACTTTTCCTCCACTGTGAAAGTGTAATCAATTTCCCCACTCAAGTGCAGTGCTATCATTTATACCCGAAGTTCTACCACTCCCAGTGCAACTCATACCTACCCAAGTGTAGTGAAACATTTTTTTTTGCAGGTCATAAAAGCCACAAATAAGTAAAGTGCTACGTATTTACTGCAAGAAATCTTCGACGAAACAACGACAAAAATATTCCTGTAGTATGTCACTGTAAAACAAGAATGTCAATTTTTTGTAACATATTTTTTCCACGAGTACACACAGCACCCAGACTTCCTGCGAAGTCAAGTAATTTATTTCTTTGTTTTTTTTATATTTATTATGCCATGTATAATGTATCTATGTATGTGTATCTTTGTCCTAATTTCATTATCTTTTACCGGGAAATGAACATTTGTTATCCTTGTACAATACATTAGAAAGAGCACAGTTCAATTGTCATGCAGTTACCCTATGGACAAATTACTATCAATTTCAGTCGTACGAATATACTTACCTGATACTCTGTATGTTAACCACTTTGCCTGATGTAGTGTGTAAAATCTATTGTAAAGAATTTTTGCAAGTAATACTAACTTGTTTCACGAAAACAATAATATCACGACTACACGTGAGTCTCGATGATCCTGACGGAGTCATCGCTCCTCACGCGGGAAGCAATGTGATATTATTGGATTTCAGACATTTTGCATATGAGAAAAGGACAGCCACCAAGCTGTAGTTTACAGTGATACTAAGCATGACAACACGAGAGTAAAAAAAAAAAAAAAACGAAATCTGTTTATAAAGTTCGCCTATACCAAGACGCGCGGCCAGCGTTTAAAAGGTACTTTTAAACACTATGACTCGCTGGGCGCAGATATTTAAAATCATTGCCGCAGCGCTTGATAGCAAGAAGCTGCGAAACAGAAGAAAGAACAATTTATCATTTGTTAGGAAAATTCTAGAGTCTTTATAGTTGGTTGTACTTCTGGTCGCCGATATGTTAACATGTACTTCATTACCTTTTGATGTTTGGTTGCCGACTTGTTAAGACGTGTTGTGTAGCACCGCTACAAGTTTAGTGTGAAAAACCACTTTATCATCAAGAAAGAAAACGCTTTTGTAAACCTAGTGACGATAAAAAATACTTACGCGCACGCCAGGACATTTAATTTTTACAAAATATCACACATACAAAAGCAGCGATTGTTGGACTGCTCCCTGTATGAGAAAAACATAAAAATGTAAGTTTTGTATTCATTGTAAATTTGGTAATGTTTATAGTTTAACGCCCTTCTTCTTTGAGAATATACTTTTCCTCCACTGTACAGAAAATCTATGCTTATTCTTTTCTTTAAATTAACCACAAATAATGTTTATGTTTAAATGAACTTTGTTACAGGTTCGCTCTTTATCGCGGTGTGTCGATTGTATTTGGGAGACCATTAACGTGTTCAATTTACGATCTGACAATTTTTTTTACAAAATTTCACTGTTTTGCATTCATTTCCAATTTTTTTTTTGTTATTCAAATAGGTCCCTTAGGTAATTTCATTGAAGAGTCTGATTGCGTGAAAGCAATCCGGGTTAAGAGGTCATTTGAGAAACTATTTTCACGCAATCAATCCGTACGTCTCCTAAACACAATCGAGAACCGACGCATCATCGATCATTCATTAATTTTTCTCTTTTTCCAAGTCGTACCAAGAAACGGCCAAGGAGAACTGCCGTGAGTACGCAATCTAGTGTTAAAAGGTTGCATTCTTTATCTTGTCGGCAAACATTGCCATGAATTATCAACATCAATGTTATATTTGGTTAAATGTTAAAAGCCCAAAAAAAAAAACCTTTTAACGCTAGAATCACATTGCTTCCCGCGTGAGGAGCGATGACTCCGTCAGGATCATCGAGACTCACGCGTAGTCGTGGTATGGCTGTGGATGAAGCTGGAGATGTCGTCCGATGATGTTCCATACGTACTCAATTCGAGACAGATCTGGTGATAGTGCAGGCCAAGACAAGATGTCGACACACTGCAAAGCATGTTCGGTTACATCAGCACTACGTGGGCGAGAGTTATCCTGTTGGGAAACACCCACTGGAAAGCTGTTCATGAATGTTTGCATAACAGGTCGAATCACCAAATTAACGTACAATTTTGCAGTCAGGGTGCGTGGGATTACCACGAAAGTGCTCCTGTTGTCATAAGAAATCGCACCCCAGATCGTGACTCCAGGTGTAGGTCCAGTGTGTCTAGCACGGAGACAGGTTGGTTGCAGGCCGTCAACTGGCTCCCTTCTAACTAGCATATGGCCATCACTGGCACCGAGGCATACCAGATTTCATCAGAAAACCCAACAGACCTCCACCCTGCCTTGCAATTAGTTCTCGCTTGACATCACTGAAGTCGCAAGTGGTGATGGTTTGGGCGCAGTGGAATGCAAGCTTCAGTGCGTCGGACTCGGAGCTGTCCTTGAAGTAATCGATTCGCAACAGTTCAATGTGTCACTGTGGTGCCGACTGCTGTTCAGATTGCTGCTGTAGATGCAATACGATGCGCCAGAGCCTTACGCCGAAACGATGGTCTTCCACCGCTCGGTCTTCTTGCGATCGTACATTCCCGAAACCACCACTGCCAGCAATCCCGTACAGTGGCTATATTCCTGTCAAGTCTTACTGCAATATCACAGAAGGAACATCCAGCTTCTCGTAGTCCCATTACAAATCCTCGTTCAAACTCAGCGAGGTGTTGACAGTGGCGTCTTCGTTGCCATTCTTGACTAACACCTACTCACCACGTCCAGTCTCAAAGGTAACTTACGCTGACGACCGTTACAGCGTGTATTTAAAGGCAAACTTGGTTCTCATACTCACAGCTACTAGCGCCGCTCGTATGCGACTGGCGCGAAATTTGAATAGACATATTCTTTGAGATGTAGAATCACGCCTACGAAATACCGTTTATGTCGCATAACTCCTTCTTGGTGTTGCGATTTTTTCCGTCAGTGTAGTTCAGACTGGCTCTCTGTGGCCTCTGCTCACAGAGGGATACTAATTATCATCAAAAGCACTTCGTAACATCGTCATAAACGATGTAGTGATGGGTGCTCTTGTACTGCCCTCCTTGAAATGACAGGTCGTCTTCTCGTTAATTGCAGTATGCTGTTCACATACCTAGAAGTTATGGTTTGGTGGAAAAAAGATCCAATAACTGCTGTCGGACTAAGTTCACACCACACTCCTGTTCTCGCATCACTCAGACGCTTTCGGTAAGACTGATGGGGATTTTCAGTTCTTCAACGTGCGATTGTTCTTCAGCTTTACCTATCCTTGTAAAAGAAGCCATTATTCATCAGGAAAAGAACAATCTGAGATCAGTCTCCGTCATGCACAGAGTACAAAAGCTATTTGCAGTACAGACTCGGAGCAACAGCATCTGACAGTCGAAGCACTACTGTTACTTTGTAAGATTTAAGTTTTGAGTTCGGCTCGCTGAGCAGATGTCATTGGCACGCCAGTCTGAAGCGCTATGATAATAAATAATAATAATAATAATAATTTCGTGTGGCTCACTGGCCTGGTTCAGGTCTTTCTATTGGACGCCACTTCGGCGACTTGCGTTTCCCTAACCTACCCCAGTCATCCTGTCGGGGAAAGGGGACCCACAGTTCAAATCAAATCCAAACCACCTGTCGTTTCTGTCGAATTATCACATAGTTAAGTGGCGAAAACTAGGTTAAAACGCAGACTGCAAAATCTGCGGATCCATTACCACGACTCCTCGCCTTCCGGGCACACGTTTTATCGCTCGTTTCCGTTTTCTTCCATCTGTTGCTTCTTCTTTTATTTTCGTCAGTGATTCTGTGCGGATGTCGCAAGACATCTTTCGAATTCAATCAATAAGAACTTCACTCACGTTTTTGCTAGTCCCCTGTAGAAACACGTTGAGCTACCGCATCGACATCCCTAGACAACCAGTTCCAACCTCTGAAGCGCAAAATCTCGCAAACACGATCTCGGACTTATTTGCAAGGCATCTCCTGACTTGTCTATGTCGGCTGAAACCGACAAACCGTCTGCGAGCCTTCCCAGCTCGTAATAGTTTCCGTAGAACACCAGACACTGCACACTACGCGGTTAGGCTGTGTTCACAGTGACACCGATATCGGTGGATTCCGCCGACAGACATCGGCTGAAGACGGCCAATATTTTCAAATCAGTACACAACTACGTGCGTGGTCACAATGTACCCGATCTCAACTCCCGAACATACACATTTCGAACGACAATCGGCGAAATTCAAATTAGTTTGTGTTCTACGGTCATATTGGTCGACACGACATCAAGCTTGGATCGTGAGAAACTGATAAGTTTAGTCAAGAAGGATATCGCTGCAACGTGAGAATGAAGAAATCATGATATAGTTCGGAAACTATGGGCTGAAAACGCAGGTTTATTGGAAACCACAAACAGACAAAATCTTTATCAAAAATTTTAGGTCTAAATTGTATCATCTAAAAATAATGTATGCAGGTGAGAAGGATGGCGTACCTCATGCTGAGAGTTACTATAGTGTAACTTTTTTGGTTTGTGGTAGGTGTACTTTAGCTGTCTATTATTACTGCTTACTGGCGTTTTTATACCAGAACGGTGGTAAAATGGAAATGCCGTGGGGGTAGGGCTTCCCGTCGGGTAGAAGGTTCGCCTCGTGCAAGTCTTTCGAGTTGACGCCACTTCGGTGACTTGCGTGTCGATGGGAATGAAATGGCAATGATAAGGACAACACAACACCCAGTCTCTGAGCGGAGAAAATCTCCAACCCAGCCGGAACCGAACCCGGGCCATTAGGTATGACATTCCGTCTCGCTGACCACTCAGCTACCAGGGGCGGACAGTAGGGTGGTGATTCTGTTACATGAAGTGGTTTGCAGATGCAGTGTTAGTACATTTCAGTGCTCTAGTGTTCAGAATATGCTATTCTAAACTTTATGTTTGTCTAACACAGGTATGCTGAATGACAGTCGTTAAAGGTTAATTGACGTATGTCTGCACAATGTTAAATCTTACATTTCAAGATAACCATGGATTATCTCGCATATCTAAAGCGTGAAACACTTTCGGATGACTAAAGCTAATTTCGAGTACTTGTAGAGTATATTAAAGATTCGGTTCAAAAATGGTTCAAATGGCTCTGAGCACTATGGGACTCAACATCTGAGGTCATAAGTCCCCTAGAACTTAGAACTACTTAAACCTAACTAACCTAAGGACATCACACACACCCATGCCCGAGGCAGGATTCGAACCTGCGACCGTAGCAGTCCCGCGGTTCCGGACTGCAGCGCCAGAACCGCTAGACCACCGCGGCCGGCAGGTTCGGTTCAGGCTCAAGTAAAACTAGAGGTGACTGTTCGATATTTGGCATCTGGCGATTACCTCTTTCCAATATTTAAGCCTATACCACGTTCTGAAAAGTAAAATTTCAAAGTTTTTGTGCGACGTGCTGGACGCTGTTTACGATGCCATAAAGACTAATGTAAAAGCTAATATTTTCACCCTTGCGCCCTAAATACTACGAAATATTAAATTCTTTCTTTATCAATATTGGAGCTATGTTTAGTCCAAGTGCGCTAGAAGACACTGTAATATTATGAAACGTCCTCAAAGAAAAATTATAAGTGACTGTGCTTAAACTGACACACAATATTTTTAGCGCAACGCAATCTGACTTTCAAAAATCCCTACAAAAGAATGGCCCTGGCTAACAATAACCTATACCTTTCATGAATCACTTGCCTCACAAAAATCTTCGTTACTTAAACTACAGCAATACAGCGTGCGCCAATACTGCCAGCTGAATAAAAGATTCTAACTACTGAAGGCACTAACTACTGATAGGCATAGTTAGCAAATGAAAGATTTTGATAGAGAACAAACAATGTATTTACCTTAATAGTGTTCAAAAGTCATTATATATATATATCAGTTCATGACATCCAGTCTTATAAATTTACTGTCTCTGATGGACACACGTCCAGATCATCCGCTCTCAAACTCCGCCATCTCTCTCCCCACATCCACCACTGCTGGCGGCTCACCTCCAACTGCGCAACGCTATGCGCTGTTAACACCCAACTGCCTAACACTACAATAGCGACTATTTCAACAATGTCACCCAGCCACAGACTGCACGCAGCACAGGCAGTGATTTTCATACAGAGCGCTACGTGGCATTACCAATATAAAAACCTAAATAGCCTACTTACCCCATGACCCCACAAAAAATTTTACAAATTGTTTTGGGCAGTGGTCAATATAGATGTGAAAAATTTTTTCATAATTACAATAAAAAAGAAATCAAATGCACACACTTGTTGATACACCGTTGGTCAAAAGCAAAGATTTTCACACAGTCCATAAAGACAGTCCTGATCATTCATCACAGTATTAATTACAATTTTATGCACAAAGTCTGAGCAGTAAACGAAAATGCACACGGAAGTAGTGGATTTCCATGCAGTCTTGAAGAAGTAGTGTTGTCCTTCCAACGGAAAGACAGTGCTGACTTTTGACATGCAGACAGGTAAAGGGCCACAACAGAGCAAACCCACAGCAGAGTCAGTCGAAGTTGAAGAATATTGGTAGGTAGGTCATCACAGAGCAGACCCACTGTAGTCCTGGTAGAGATTATGGTATTGGTGGGCCACCAGAGGTCCAGCCCCCCTGCAGTCCTTGTAGAAATAATGGTATTGGTGGGCCATCAAAGATGGAGACCCACTGTAGTCCTTGTACAGACGCCCAGCACCCATCTGTTGTGACTGTGCAGGTGCACAATCACCATCGAAGAGTCTTGCGGACAATATAGCAAGTCCAGAAACCACCACTTGTGCGCTCACAAAATTTTTGGAATTGTCCTTAGAACAAACACTGCTGTTAACCAGTCCCCTGCTGAATTATCAACACACGTCCAAACACTAACAGTCCCAACTTCTCATCTATTGTGCATATACTATGACCAACAGAAGCGTGTGCAGTGAAATGTAACTTAATTTGAAGAACTGGTGTCTATACAATTATAAATTTACAACAGAAGAATGCAATTACAAAGGTACAAAATACATGATTAAAGAACATAATAATACAGATAAAATTTGTAGTAATACAGGCTTTACCAAACAATAGAAGTAAACACGTACAACAGTGTTACAGGAATTATGACATAAATAAATAAAATAATGAGAATAGCTTCAGAAACATTAATTTCACACATGAGCATTGGAACAGAACTGAAATAATAATGTCTAAACATATTTACAAAGTAAATAACACATTATTAGAAATATTCTACAACATAACTCTTATCAGATAAACACATAAAGACAGGAAGAACACAAATACACAAGGGTACACAAACACATAGCGGAATTACACAAAAGGAAAGGACAGGGTTCGTTTTCAGTGTAATATGTGGTACTGCAGTCCAATCCAAAACTTCATTCCATAGATCTTTCCTCTTATTTCACCTTTTCTTTATACCTTGTCAATGCATTTCTTCCAATTAATCACAACTCATTCTCTTATATAGCCTACCCCCTCTTAAGTTAACTAAAATCTACTGAGCTCAGATCCTAAACTAAGGGACGAGGCAATGCAGAAGCACAAAACAAATAACACAAACAGAAATGACAAAAAAATGCAAATTGGCAAAGCAAGCAGCAATAAATATAAATTACCAAAGCAAATGCAACATTAGAACTAATATGAGCCAATATGCAGCAACAAGAAAAATAAATCAGTAGCAAAACTGGCTTAACAGAGTAATACAAAGTGAAATTCAGTAGCACTATGTCTGGCAAACAGCAGCAGCAAATGCAATAACTTACACCTAAATATGACATAGCTCACGAAAAAAAAAATTACACTAAAGATAGGAAATGTCTAATAACTATGTCACATCTTAACACTAGAGTGATGCATCACCTTGATTTACTCTACAAAACAAGTTACCCAGTCATTGACAAAAATTATGTATGCAATTCCTATGAAGGGAAATGTCTTTTAGTGCTCCCTCATTTTTTTAAAGTAGATCATAAAATTATTATTTACTGGATCTGCAGACAGAAAATATTTACATCAGTACATCTATTAAATTTTATTTTAACCAATGCTGCAGTGCAGCTAGAAACTAGATGTTAAACAAAATGAGCAAATATATACATAAAGCAAGGAGTGAAACGTCATTCACCAGCCATATGGCATTTCATAAGGCAGTAAAAAATCTCTCAACGAGCAAGACAATAGTGGCGAAATGTTTCTCATCGTTTCATTAGTCATTTCAGTAAATATTGAAAACTGTCGTATTTGCAATGCTTTCTACAAAAGAATGTCAATATCGAGGTTAATGGCCTCTCCTTTTTTGTTGTGCCTCTGAAAGGCACGGCTTTTTTTCCAGGCAGCTGTCGCATAGCTTGGCGCCTAGAGGGCATTACGTCAAGGTCACTTAGCTTTCTTACCGAAATATTTACGACAGCAGTTTGCGCTACAGTGACAGTCTCATAAAAAAATTTTCACAGGTCGAGAATTTGCGTTACAAACGTGTAGAAACAAAATCCTATCAATATAACAGAGTCCAAAAAATTTTCGGCGGCATTGTGATACATTCACGCATTTACACACATTCCATAACTCTTAAAGTACGAGTCTTTGTTTCCAAAATTCTTTTTCACAAACCAGAGTCCCTAACCACTACTCATTATTCCTTACTTTATTACACATATACATATTCGTCGACACTTCTTCAATATTTCATCATAACAAATACATAGCATAATCAAATTCCTCATGTAGCATCTGCTTATTGATCATACACATACCTCAACAGCATAATACAAATAGTCATCGTAATAATAACATCAAACATATCAATCACATCTCAAAATCGTCGCAGCTTCTTTCAATAATTTCAAGACCTTCAATAAAGTTATCTACCTCAAACGTACTTCAAAAATCATGATCCCTTACCAAATACGACATTCAAAGCTCTCATAGTATCACAATGGTTCCGAAAAAATATGAACAGTTCACAAAGTACAGACAAAATACAATTTCATAAGTGTGAAGTTATCCAAATGTGTAATTGCCTAAACATGTGTCACTGATGTAGTAAAAAAAATGTTTGTCTCTCTCTCAGTTAAATGATCATATAGCTGTGTAATTTATGTGTTAGAGAAATATGGTACTGATGTGTAAAGTTGTATAAGCAAATACCATATTAGCTAGGGCTCTTTGTGCTTGCCAAACACATGGTACACAAAGTAAGCGTGTACCACCCTGAGGATTAATGTAATTATACCCTGAATGAAATGTGTCACGGAAAACCTTTGTACCTTTGTATTTCAAAAATTTTTAAAAATAAATGTTTTTAGTACAAAATTAATGACTCAAATACGTGTACTGCAGCGCTAAACTGTGCGTCTTGTTGGAACATAATCTCTGTCATTATTTAAGGGTAAAAAATGTGCGAAGTGTCGTAATTATCGTCGTTCGTAAGCAAAGTTCTGTGGAAGTCAATGTACTTACCTCGTAATAAACCAAACCGAAATGTTATGCGTATAGATGTCGTAGTTATTACGTACAGTACCGTGATCCAGAAAGTACTACACTATAACGTATTGTTGTGCTACGAAAAAGGCTGTCTCTGTAGCTATACCACAAAAGTTACTACTAAAACATGTTTTACTTTCCAAAAGAATTCAGAAAAACTGTGCAGCTATAAGACAGATACAGCGCAAAAGCAATAACATAAATTGTTGATAGTGTTAGGACAGCAACCAGCCACAAATTAATTGTCCTAAAATATAAATAAAACATAATTATAAACACGCCACACACAGATGGTTGCGTTACAGATTTTCGTTGCATGTGACTTACGTGAAACGTCGGTTTCGAGTGTTTATTTTCATAACATTCGTCCAACCGATGTAAATGCATTCCCACTGCATCCTCATTGTTGCACACATAAATAGTTCTCACTGTACACTTTAGATTTGTCGCTGAGATCATTTCAACCATGCACCACATGTTTTGATACATACAAAGAGCTTACAAACATATGAGTATCACAGATGCTATGATATATCGTAACATTTGATGATGATGTCCTATGTTTGGAAAGGATCATATATTCATTTACAAAACTGTAATGCCTTTTACATTAGTACAGAGACATTGAATTTTTGAGTTGATATTGCTGAATTAATTTAAAGTTTTTTTATGTATATTTAGAACTGTACAGGTAAAATAGTATATTATTTTATTACATTTGGCTAATGAGAATTATAGTAACATATAAACTTGCTACTTGCTACTTGATCTGCAGATAGGTGTATTAATATTATTTGCTTTGGAGGCTGGAAAGTAATTTTTGGAAATTTTTCAGGAAAGGGGTGTTAGCTAACTCTGCTTGTTCGTTAAGGATATAGTCTGGGGTGCTGTTTTTGTGTGTGTGTATTTCTAATTATTCTAATATATTCATAGTGGCTCCTTTTTCTGCTAGATGCAAAATTTTTAAGTTGTCCTCAATGTTTCCCACTGAATGGTTTTCTTCAGCAATATGGGTTGCAAATGCTGATTTGTTCAAGTTACCAAGTCTTAGAGCATCAATGTGTTATTTTTCTTCTTTTTAAGTAAGTTTGCTATTTGGTATGAAAGTGGGCCTATGTATGGGAGAGTAGCATATTTTGATTTGGCTTCACTGGCACACTGATTTGGCTTGAAGTGACTGCTGTGAAGTGGATCTGTGGTTTTTGTCTGCATTTTGTTGTGGAGTTTTTCTATTATTGTGGGTTCATATCCATTATTATGAGCAACTGTTTTAATTATATTGATTTCATTTTGTTGGTCTGTGTCACTCATTGGTACTTTTTTAATTCAGTGTAGCATCGTTCTAAAATATGCCATTTTTTGTTGGTGGGAGTGGCAAGATGAGTTGCTAATACTGACATCTGTGGTGGTAGGTTTTCTGTACTAAATTGATGTTTATTGTTACTATTGCAAATTTTCAGGTCAAGAAAGTTAATGCTTTTATTAGTTTCATGTTCAACTGTAAATTTAATATTTTTGTGCATTTTGCTAAGATGTATTTCATTGCTTGTGCCATCAAAAAGCAGGATTGTATCATCAACATATCTTCCGTAGTATATTATTTTGTTTGAGATGTGCTGGTTGGCAGAGAAGAATTTTTGTTCTATATGGTTGATGTAAATGTCAGCCAATATCCCAGCTAAGCTACTTCCCATTGCCAAACCATCATGTTGTTGGTACAGTATGTTGTTGAAGCTAAAGTAATTATGCTCTAGAATAAGTGAAAGTATTTCTATGAGTTCACAGATCTCTTCAACACTAATTTTCTTATATTTAAGCAGATTGTTTCTTACAATGAAAATAGTATCTTTGAAAGGGATGTTTGTGTACGGGGTGACTATGCCTAGTGATGCTAATTTAGCTAATTTAGCTGTTGGTGGGATGTGGATGTCTTGTAACGTTGTTGCATTAATTTGATCTGAAAGCGGTGCTGATAGGCAATGAAAGTGGGTTAAAAGCTGTGAGCTGTCTGGGGAAGTTAACCTTGCATTACTGCAGAACTGTTCCACCAGGTATCCAGTCTAGCATACCAAATTCCCAACCAGACTAACATTAATTATAATCTTTTAATAGTCATATGACAACTGGTGATATATATATATATATATATATATATATATATATATATATATATATATATATATATATAAAAGAGAATTTAAATAAAAAGAAATAAATCAGTTTATATTTGGAAATTTATTTTAACATTGATCATTGAAATTTCAGCATATTAAACTTGATTCATAACTAAACTGGTGCCTTATTTAGAATTGTGAAATTGTGAGATTGTAATCTTACGGAACACATCAAATATGGAGCCAAGATTGGGAGACTGCATACAACACTGCATTCATAAATTAACACACGAAGAACGTTAAAACATATGCAAGAGAAAATTAACCACAACCAACCGATTCAATTTTCACGCAAAGAAGTTCCGTTCGTAGCGCAAGCCTGTCCATCATGAAATTACCACACACTGATATACTAAATTCATACTAACTCTCTGTGAAATCTTCCCGAAAAGAATAGCTGAGGGCTATTTGATGCTTACACCACATGCTTCACGTGGTCAACTTGGTTTACACAAAGAGTGTAACGCCACAATAATTTTGATAATTAAAATAAATTACATCGAAACGCAATTTACTAAAGAAAAACCTCGAACTGGTTACTATCGTCTTACTATTAACCTGATGGGACAAACAACTGTATAAGCACGTGGTACTGGTCTCACAAAGTACACCCCACGTGGGTTGAACATAAAGAAAAGTTGCTATATTGAAAAATATTGTCAAGACGAGACGTTATAATCTCACGCACTTTCGCATTTAAGATTGATGATCTTAGTTAAAGTTACTGATCAACACGTGATTCCACTTTACTCACAAAGTAGTGACAAAGCAACTACCGGAAGATATTCTGAACTTCACACGCAAATTACACTGCGTTGCATTTTAATATAACATTAGATATTTTAGAGCTTAACCTGAAATAAAGGTGATTAAATTTTCAGTTAGGCTGAACTCAAGAAATCCATTGTCCTACGGACTTAGCAGACACACGCTTAGCCGGAGATCTTACCACTTCAGACACTCGCCGTGGACAGACTGCCGTGGTCCCTTCCTGAGGGTGGCTCACAAATACAAACGGAAGTGGCCAGAGGGGCAGCTTCCTATACCAACATGACAAGGGATGGACAGGACCATACTAAGAATAGAAACCTCTCTGCTTTTAGAAAGCGTAGCTACCTGTTCCGACATTGGTGCTACTGTTCTCTAGCAGACAGGCTTGTCTGCCACCCTCAAGCATGCAACTAGAAATACATTTGCTCATTCATCCTCTCACACAGAAGGGAATGGGGATGACAGTATCTTATCATATACAGTATATAAAAGAAAGCGGATGTAGGTTCCGTATGAGACTGTGTGACATGAATTACATATAAACTGTGTTTTAAAGTGTAATAGTGTGACAGATTGTTCTTGTTTATGTGTAAAAGTAACACATTCCACAACTCAGTCTCCTCACAGATAGTCATAAACATCACAGTAAAATTAGAAGAGGAATTTATGCCATAAATGACAAAATATTTAAGAAGTTAACATGAAAGGAATCCAACAGAGACCTTTCATAACCCCAATGCTCCGGGAAAAGACTGTGCAGGGAATTTTCTGGCCATGCTAGGACATTCCCAAGCAGGCTTGTCACACCCAACTTAAACTAAAAATGTAAAGAAAAGGCAAAAGGTCACCAGCTACTTGCTAAAATACAATAATTTCAACACATCTTTAGCATCTACCAATTTCAAAGAGAAAAAAACAATTTGTGACACCTATTTAAAAGATAGTGTAGACCTAATTCGGTCAGCAAGTAAAAACAATGGTTCCTGTGTCATTAATATGAAAACAATTTCTGGTTGTTACCCTTATGGAGTTCACCAGTAATTGCTCATTGCAAGAGCAAACTGATCACAGGAAAATTTATGACTGTTTATTAACAAGTAAAATTTATGAAAATAGCAAAGGTGCCACAGCAATTAAAAAAAACATCAAAATAACATCAGTATTATAAAGCAGAACATTACAATGCACAATACGCAAAAGGAAAAAAAAATGATAAGAGAAAAAAAACATGTTTTACAAAGTTGTTATCGCAAAAAATTCTATATCTTATAAACTAATAATTTGTAGAATGAAAAAAAATATGTGGCACTAATTTAATCACTCTACTATATTTCAGTCAGTTATCTAACAATGATCACTGTGTCATTATACTGAAACTACAATTAATTATGTGATTGTTACCCTTAAGAGGTTCCTCACTATAAATATGCCCCATGCAAAGGCTAATCGAACACAGTCCAATGAGAATGAATAGTTATCTGACTGATAAACGAAGCAACGCCACAGGAATGAATTTACAAAACAAAATATCACAAATCTAATACATCACACAAGAACAAACATTGATCAATAAAACAGCTCTGAAATTACAATAGTCAACGTCTAAAATAAAAACACCAATAAATAAAACACCTGCAAAATACAAGAGTCAGTCTAATAAACCCCAATAAATCGAACCCCTGCAAAACACATGAGTCAAAGTTTCTCTGACAGAAACACACGTATATGCATTGGACTAGAATCGTATAATCACTGTTCACTGACACCCTCAGTAGTTCCACTGTTCCGAGGCACAATATAAGGGGAGGGGGGGTTCGTCGGCGCAGCTGTCAGTAGGGTTTTTTGTCCGTCTGTTGCGTGCAATCCCGCCGTCTCTGCCCTCTCATGAAGTTTCTCTTGGTGGCCCGTGTCATGTACATCTCGATTTGGTTCCATGTTTGTGTTGTCAAATTCGTGCAGTATCCACATTTGACACGCCAGGTTGATATTTCTGGGCAAGGATGACACTTAATGGCTCTTCGTTGTGCCACCCTTAGTGATCAGAGAACATCGAACCATGATTTACTGTAGCTTGACAAATGGGCTTCCGCCAGGAAATGTTGATAGGCGTTGTTGACAGTACCTGTCAAAAGGCTCCACGCCCCTTGTATCGTTACATTCTTGAGTTATCCTCAATTGGCTCGCCGGTTTGATATTCCTGGGCAAGGATGACACTTAATGGCTCTTCTTTGTGCCACCCTTAGCGACCAGAGAACATCGAACCATGATTTACTGTCGCTTGACAGTGGGCATCCGTCAGGAAACGTTGATAGGCGTCATTGAAGTCTGCCAATTTCTCTGGACAGTACGTGTCAAAAGGCTCCACACCCATTTATCCCCTGTCTTCTGTCGTTTCACTGTGGCCGTCTCGTCACGGTCGCGTGCGTGTGGTGCGTTGCCAGCAGAAGGAGTTCCACGTGGTGGACCACTCGGCCATCTGAGGTCATCGCCTCCATGAAGGGTCGCACTGGTGCGGCCGGCCATTAGCTCCGGGTGCAAGGGAAAGTGTTTGTCCCGTACCCTTCTTTTGTTGTGACCGCACTCCCGAAGTGGCCCGGTTGACAGTGTGTCCTACTGGGAAACCCGCCAGTTTACAACTAGCCCTCCTCCTCGCTGCTCCCGCTGTCACGTAAGGAAGGGTTTAGCCGGTTCGCTTTCATGTTCTCAACTGCATTCACAGAAATTGTTCATCATAGTTATGTATTTACAAAATGTCATACATAATACCACTTAGTATTGTCTTTCACAATCTTTAAGAACAAAAGTGAGACTTAATTTTTTAAATAAAAAAGTTAGATGAATCGACAATATAAAAATAAATGTTAAATGACTTGGCAATATAAAAAAATAAAAGTGAAATGAATTGAAAGTATAAAAATAAAATTACATGAACTGACAATATAATACCTAAATCCACACCACTAATGTGGTTCACTTGCGTTTTAATAAATCAAATGCTACTTATTAATTCACTAAAATTAATAGGATTATGCCTTGTGCAAGTATAGGTCAGGGCAGCATAGGGTTCACATGTTATTTACACACACACACACATGCACACCTGTTGTCTATACTACAAACTAACTACCCATGAACACGTATTACTCAAAATTCTACTTCTATCCACTACTAGTTAATCCAACAACCTACTTCAATGCTACTTCAACAAAGTGTTTACACCACTACAACATTCTT
Source organism: Schistocerca cancellata (assembly GCF_023864275.1). Taxonomy (NCBI): domain Eukaryota; kingdom Metazoa; phylum Arthropoda; class Insecta; order Orthoptera; family Acrididae; genus Schistocerca; species Schistocerca cancellata. Next base: position 1,042,526,468 of record NC_064626.1, read on the forward strand.
CTAATTCGTCCTCTTCCTGACGCTCGCCGCATATGTCTTGTCACATGATAAATATGGAGAACTTTCCTTAAACATACACAGTAAAAAGAAGAATGATTATTTACACGCCAAAACATTTATACCAGTTGACACACCTGATAAGAGACTCGCAATTATACATTTATCAGACTCATACATTCACACATAAAACAGTAAGAAAATTTCATCTAAAATTACGTTATCACAAGAATTAATCACATAGATGACTATGAGCAGGGTAAAAATATTTTCCTTATACAGGTTATACTACATTTTCTTACCCATTTCGTTCCTTGTTTAAGTTACCTTTCGCTTCCAAATCAGTTATTTCGCCTGTGGTGGTTATTCTGGATTCATTTCTCATGAATGGCAAAATTGTGGTCTCCTCTATTCTGTAAAACAGTTTCATCTTAACATATTGAACTTACAACAGACACAAAAGATACGAATCCTCCTGTAGTTTAAATGACAAATGTTTTGCTTCTTCCTTACTACCTTAAACCAAGCTTTCCTTCGGTCCCATAATCAAGATTATTTAATCTTCCTCTACCTTCAAGAGGGAAATTTCCTCAGTACAAATCATATAGGCTGCAGTGCATCCCGCACCAGCCAAAACAGTAAGCTGTAATGCTCACAGCAACAGCAAAACACATAAACATCGCTTTTCTAGGACAAGTATTAACGCAGAATAATTTTTCAGGCATTGGCTCAACATCAATCAAGACTACAAAAAGGATCCATATTTCCGTTCCATTCTCCAATTGCTGGAAAACTGCTCGTCATTTGACTGCCATAATACTATTTCAGGCCACGTAAATTACACAAACCACAACTCTTCTTTCACCTTGAAGGGAATCAATCTACTTACGAAATCCACAGACAGCACTTTACGTACTCAGCTATAAAGAACAAACAAGACATATATCATCAATATTAACATATTAGCGTATATTGGGAAGCCATTTGTTAAACAATCGTATTATCGCATCCTGTTTTCAAGATTCCAAACTTACTCATTCCTTTCTCAGAGTTCTCCTATCTTAAAATATTTATACAACATGCATACTATAGTAAGAGATCCTCATTTATACTGACAGATACAGAATAGTAACAGATAGATAGTAGCACTAAAAGCAGAAAATCGGAAACAAGGCTACTAACAGCTGGGGACCTGGGTTTGCCAGTCCCATAATACCCACAGATCGGATATTCCCCTGAGTTTTGCATTAATTCAACACAGATCTTGCTTCTCTCAAGAGCGACTCGTTTCAATTTACACAAAAAAAAACATAAACAGCATTTCACTCGTTCACAAAGAAACCTTTTATCTTCACCTTTGAACCAACCTAAATCCTAATTGCAGAAGGAAAGAAAAAATTTAAAAACATCACTTCAATCAATCACATAGAAACATCTTTATCATTATTTTACCAACATATTATTCAAAATGCATACATCACAAATTTAAACTAATCAATTCTTTCTCCTCACCGTCCTCTCTACTTCTCACTGTCCTTTCTACTCATTTGCCATGTCGCTCATTTGTTCCGATTGGGCGCCTTCTGCGATGATCGTTTGTCATTGCCGGTTTTGTTCATTTCCATTTTTTGGATTATGTCTAGGGTTACCCGGCCGAATTTCAACATCATGAGGTGCTCCGCCTACAGTCCTATTCCCACCGTATTCATCGTAGTATCGATTCTGGTTGCCGTACCTGTTGCGTTCACGATTTTGTCCACGTCCTCGATCATTTGCGTTGTTCCACCTGTGTTCGCGACTGTTACCCCAGTTTCTATACGGCCGGTCCCGATTATTGTTCCGTTCGCGTCGCGACGACCAGTCACGCCGTTGATTAGTACTACGGCCACGACTGCGATCGCGCTGCTGTGCCCCGTAATAACTTTGTGCCTGATTAGGCGGGCATTCTGCTGTATTATATTCCAACTCTCGGAGAAGTGTCTAAAACGTTTCCACGTCCTCTTTGCATCGTCCCGCAAGAATGACGTGGCGCAAATGCATCGGCAATTTGGTGATGCATATCCTAATTAGTTCCGCAGGCCCGTATGGGTCGTATAGAAATTGATTTGCCTGCAGCATGTGGTCGAATAGGCTTGCTGGGCTGCCGAAACCAGACTGGTTCAAATTTGGCAGCATAATGATGCCATGCTTGACCCTATCTTGTGCCGCTTCCGACCAATAGGTGGACAGAAAGGCTTGTCGAAACTCCCGAATGGAGTTGCAGTGACACGCTGCCGACCTCATGCGAATCGCCGAATCGCCTTCCAAATAGCCACACATATATTCTATCTTATGTGAACTTGCCCAGTCGGGGGGAAGACAGAACTCAAATTGCTTGAGCCATGCTCGTGGATGTATTCCTTTTTGAGAATTTCGGAATATCTCCAACTTTCTCACCGTAAGAAAATGTTTGAAATCAAATCCTCGCATTTCCTCCCGGCGAGGCCCTTGTATGTTTCTATTTTTCTCATGTCTGCCCCTCAAAATAATTCTTCCCTGTCGTCAAAATCTCCCTCGTGGCCGGAGTCCCTCTCTGCACTGTTCGTACAGCTATTTTTAGTGCTATTGGCGAGTTCGGAATCACACCCCGTGCGGCTTTCCAGATGCGCCATGCATTCTTGTAATTGGCCTGTTACAGCTTTGTGTCGCCTGTTCACTTCGAACTGTCCCTTCTGAAATTTAAGAAGCGAATGCACTTCTTCGGTCTCTGCGACCGCTACCGGTGTAGTATAGTTATCGTTCTTCGTCACCTTCATCGTGCCTACGATGTCCGCTAATGCCGCAATCTTATCATGTATTTGTCTGTTGTCCTCCGCCCCAGTCTGCTTCAATTGTTCTACTTGCTGTTCGAGTGCGTGAATCGCTTGACTGTTGTCCGCTACTGTGTTGCTAATGGACACGGGACAATGCGTTTCCGCCTCCTGGACCCTGGAAAGTACCTGCTGGTGTTCTCTTTGGCATTCTTCCCTCAGCGCTTGGAAATTCCTAAGTAGCTGTTCTTCGCTCTCTTTCGATTCCGCATCGTGACTCCACTTGCCCTGTTCTAAGGCTTGCAGACGAACATCGATTTGGTCAAATGTACGGCCTAATTCTTTCATAATATCACATTTTATTTCACTTGCCAGATTGTTTATTCTTTGTGAGATATCATCGGACACTATCTGCATCGACTTGTCGACTTTATTTGTCTGCTGGATTAGTTTTTCGTTTATTTGTTCGCCTAGCTCGCGGATCGATTTTTTAGATTTCTGCGTCATTTGTTCGCCTAGCTCGAGGATCGATTTTTCAGATTTCTGCGTCATTTGTTCGCCTAGTTCGCGGATCAATTTTTCAGATTTCTGCGTCATTTGTTCGCCTAGTTCTCGGATCGATTTTTCAGATTTTTGCGTCATTTGATCGCCTAGCTCTCGGATCGATATTTCGGATGATTATTTTTGTTTTCAGAACGATTTTTCTGATTTCTCTGCGTTTTCTGTATTTTGTTGCAATAAGGCTTTCATGAGTTCTGCCAAATCAATTTGGTTAGTTGGAGGCAAATTAATTTCTGGCTCTGATGTGAGCCTGTTCGTCCTGTTTTACATTTCCTCTGAAGTATTCCCCAATGCATTTTCGGAACCGTCTGACGCGTTAATATTCGACATCAAATTACCCCTTGGTCCATAGTGCTTAAGTTGTTGGACCGCCTCCTTTTAGCTTGGTTACGTGTCAGCATTATTTCTATTTATACCCAGTACGCAACACACTAATCAGAATAAACCTATCCCCCAAAAATTACGACGGCCCTCAGAAACAATGCAGAAGTTGTTTGAGCGCTGTAGGGAAAAAAAAATTAAGATTATGCAACGCTCGCAATCTAACGTTTCAGAGATTCCAGAGTCTAGCGGAATCACAGAACAAGGTCGCCATGTGTAACGTTCTTGCATTAATTTGATCTGAAAGCGGTGCTGATAGGCAATAAAAGCGGGTCAAAAGCTGTGAGCTGTCTGGGGAAGTTAACCTTGCATTACTGCGCAACTGTTTCACCAGGTATCCAGTCTAGCTTACCAAATTCCCAACCAGACTAACATTAATTATAATCTTTTAATAGTCATACGACAACCGGTGATATATATATATAAATAGAATTTAAATAAAAAGAAATAAATCAGTTTATATTTGGAAATTTATTTTAACATTGATCATTGAAATTTCAGCATATTAAACTTGATTCATAACTAAACTGGTGCCTTATTTAGGATTGTGAAAATGTGAGATTGTAATCTTACGGAACACATCAAATATGGAGCCAAGATTGGGAGACTGCATACAACACTGCATTCATAAAATAACAGATGAAGAACGTTGAAACATATGCAAGAGGAAATTAACCACAACCAACCGATTCAATTTTCACCCAAAGAAGTTACGTTCGTAGCGCAATCCTGTCCGACATGAAATTACCACACACTGGTATACTAAATACATACTAACTCTCTGTGAAATCTTCCCGAAAAGAATAGCTGAGGGCTATTTGATGCTTACACCACATGCTTCACGTGGTCAACTTGGTTTACACAAAGAGTGTAACTCCACAATAATTTTGATAGTTAAAATAAATTACATCGAAATGCAATTTACTAAAGAAAAACCTCGAACTGGTTACTATCGTCTTACTATTAACCTGATGGGACAAACAACTGTATAAGCACGTGGTACTGTTCTCACAAAGTACACCCCACGTGGGTTGAACATAAAGAAAAGTTGCTATATTGAAAAATATTATCAAGTTGAGACATTATAATCTCACTCACATTCGCATTTAAGATTGATGATCTTAGTTATAGTTACTAATCAACACGTGGTTCCACTTTACTCACAAAGCAGTGAAAAAGCAACTACCGGAAGATATTCTGAACTTCACAGGCGAATTACACTGCGTTGTAATTTAAGATAACATTAGATATTTTAGAGCTAAACCTGAAATAAAGGTGATTAAATTTTCAGTTAGGCTGAACTCAAGAAATCCATTGTCCTACGGACTTAGCAGACACGCGCTTAGCCAGAGATCTTACCACTTCAGACACTCGCCGTGGACAGACTGCCGTGGTCCCTTCCTGAGGGTGGCTCACAAATACAAACGGAAGTGGCCAGAGGGGCAGCTTCCTATACCAACATGACAAGGGATGGACAGGACCATACTAAGAATAGAAGCCTCTCTGCTTTTAGAAAGTGTAGCTACCTGTTCTGACATTAGTGCTACTGTTCTCTAGCAGACAGGCTTGTCTGCTACCCTCAAGCATGCAACTAGAAATACATTTGCTCATTCATCCTCTCACACAGAAGGGAATGGAGATGACAGTATCTTATCATATACAGTATATAAAAGAAAGCGGATGTAGGTTCCGTATGAGACTGTGTGACATGAATTACATATAAACTGTGTTTTAAAGTGTAGTAGTGCGACAGATCGTTCTTGTTTATGTGTAAAAGTAACACGTTCCACAACTCATTCTCCTCACAGATAGTCATAAACACCACAGTAAAATTAGAAGAGGAATTTATGCCATAAATGACAACATATTTAAGAAGTTAACATGAAAGGAATCCAACAGAGACCTTTCAGTCTTTAATCAAGCCTATGAGTTCATGTGTGTTATGTATGGTGTAGTTATTTTCAAATGTATGGTATTTGGTAATGAGGTCTTTTAATTTACGGCTTATGAAGTATGCAGGACTGTTTCTTGAGTTAACAGTCGGGCGAATGGGACAATTTTCTTTATGAACCTTTGGCTATACATGCAGTTTTGGTGCTGAGGGATTCATTGTTATGCAGTTACGTATTTCATATTTGTTCAGTAAAAAGTTACAGTTTTGTAGTAGCTTTCGGAGTTTAGTTTGGAATTTTACTATAGGATCTGTCTTTATTTCAGTAATATTGTTGCTATGGAAAAAATTGCAAGGTTTTCTCTACATATTCTCTTTCATGCACTACGATTAAAGAATTTCCTTTATCAGCTTTTAGTATGAGTGCTTTACTTTCAATCAGTTTGCTGTAAACATTTTTCAAATCTTTAAGTTCAGTGTTTTTGTGGGTATTATTTGTTTGAAGTTGTTTCATTATCAGTTTATTTGTCTTGTATGCAACTGCATTTTTCTCACATGTGTCTAGTTTTGCTGTGTCACAAGCAAGTTTTGTGCAGGCTATGAGGTTTTTAACACTGTGATTATTGAGATTTGTTCCAATATTATGTTTCAGACTTTTATTTAGTAATCTGAGTTCACTGCTGCTAAATTGGGTGTCAGTTGTATTGATGACTCTATCAAAAATATTTGTGTTGGCTTAGCTGTTTGTTTTTATCAAACTCTGAATTGTTCATAGATTTTAAGGCTCCAATTTTCTTTTTGTGTTTGGGTAAGATAATCTTTTGTTCTTTATCTACTTTATCGTCTATGTGCTATAGGATGTGTGAGAATTGCAAAGGTGAGAGGCTGTGTCCTAGCTACAGATGCAAGTTGTACATGACATTGTTTAAGTGTTCTTTTTTCTTGTATTGCATTTTAATCTCTGTTTTTAGCCATATATTTCCACATTTTTGCTTAGCAAATCTGGCAGCTTTAGTTCTGCAGTTAATTTTGACTTTACCAATGAGTGACACAGACCAACAAAATGAAATCAATATAATTACAACAGTTGCTCATAATAATGGATATAAACCCACAATAATAGAAAAACTCCACAACAAAATACAGACAAAAACCACAGATCCACTTCACAGCAGTCACTTCAACCCAAATCAGTGTGCCACTGAAGCCAAGCCTAAATATGCTACTCTCCCATACATAGGCCCACTTTCATACCAAATAGCAAACTTACTTAAAAAGAAGAAAAATATCACAATCAGCTTTTCCACAAACAATAAATTCCAACAAAAAGTAATCCATGATGTAAATACCTCCAAGAGTCCCTACCCAAAATCAGGAATATACAAACTCAAATGTGATACATGGCCAAAATTCTACATTAGACAGACAGGTAGAAGTTTTGAAATTAGATACAAATAACATATTGATGCTCTAAGACTTGGTAACTTGAACAAATCAGCATTTGCAACCCATATTGCTGAAGAAAACCATTCAGTGGGAAACATTGAGGACAACTTAAAAATTTTGCATCTAGCAGAAAAAGGAGCCACTATGAATATATTAGAATAATTAGAAATACACACACACAAAAACAGCACCCCAGACTATATCCTTAACGAACAAGCAGAGTTAGCTAACACCCCTTTCCTGAAAAATTTCCAAAAATTACTCTCCAGCCTCCAAAGCAAACAATATTAATACACCTAGCTGCAGATCAAGTAGCAAATTTAAATGTTACTATAATTCTCATGATGCCAAATGTAATAAAATAATATACTATTTTACCTATACAGGTCTAAATATACATAAAAAACTTTATAATTAATTCAGCAGTTGGACGAATGTTATGAAAACCAACATGTGAAACCGACGTTTCACGTAAGTCACATGCAACGAAAATCTGTATCGCAACCATCTGTGTGTGACGTGTTTATAATTATGTTTTATTTATATTTTAGGACAAATAATCTATAAAAGCACACCAAATGTCATAAAGAAAGCGTGTAAACTGTCTGAGGATGAATCACAATGATTCGAAACCGGTAACGGTTTCCTTTGAATAAAGGAACTCAAAGTAAATTTGTGGCTGGTTGCTGTCCTAACACCATCAACATTTGTCTTCAAACAACAGCCACGGTATCCATCATGTCATCATATGACAAAATTGCAATATAAATTGTGTCATTCAATAGTAGCGTCGTGATGTAATCATGCAGCTGTCGAATAAACTAAATACACTCCTGGAAATTGAAATAAGAACACCATGAATTCATTGTCCCAGGAAGGGGAAACTTTATTGACACATTCCTGGGGTCAGATACATCACATGATCACACTGACAGAACCACAGGCACATAGACACAGGCAACAGAGCATGCACAATGTCGGCACTAGTACAGTGTATATCCACCTTTCGCAGCAATGCAGGCTGCTATTCTCCCACGGAGACGATCGTAGAGATGCTGGATGTGGTCCTGTGGAACGGCTTGCCATGCCATTTCCACCTGGCGCCTCAGTTGGACCAGCGTTCGTGCTGGACGTGCAGACCGCGTGAGACGACGCTTCATCCAGTCCCAAACATGCTCAATGGGGGACAGATCCGGAGATCTTGCTGGCCAGGGTAGTTGACTTACACCTTCTAGAGCACGTTGGGTGGCACGGGATACATGCGGACGTGCATTGTCCTGTTGGAACAGCAAGTTCCCTTGCCGGTCTAGGAATGGTAGAACGATGGGTTCGATGACGGTTTGGATGTACCGTGCACTATTCAGTGTCCCCTCGACGATCACCAGTGGTGTACGGCCAGTGTAGGAGATCGCTCCCCACACCATGATGCCGGGTGTTGGCCCTGTGTGCCTCGGTCGTATGCAGTCCTGATTGTGGCGCTCACCCGCACGGCGCCAAACACGCATACGACCATCATTGGCACCAAGGCAGAAGCGACTCTCATCGCTGAAGACGACACGTCTCCATTCGTCCCTCCATTCACGCCTGTCGCTACACCACTGGAGGCGGGCTGCACGATGTTGGGGCGTGAGCGGAAGACGGCCTAACGGTGTGCGGGACCGTAGCCCAGCTTCATGGAGACGGTTGCGAATGGTCCTCGCCGATACCCCAGGAGCAACAGTGTCCCTAATTTGCTGGGAAGTGGCGGTGCGGTCCCCTACGGCACTGCGTAGGATCCTACTGTCTTGGCGTGCATCCGTGCGTCGCTGCGGTCCGGTCCCAGGTCGACGGGCACATGCACCTTCCGCCGACCACTGGCGACAACATCGATGTACTGTGGAGACCTCACGCCCCACGTGTTGAGCAATTCGGCGGTACGTCCACCCGGCCTCCCGCATTCCCACTATACGCCCTCGCTCAAAGTCCGTCAACTGCACATACGGTTCACATCCACGCTGTTGCGGCATGCTACCAGTGTTAAAGACTGCGATGGAGCTCCGTATGCCACGGCAAACTGGCTGACACTGACGGCGGCGGTGCACAAATGCTGCGCAGCTAGCGCCATTCGATGGCCAACACCGCGGTTCCTGGTGTGTCCGCTGTGCCGTGCGTGTGATCATTGCTTGTACAGCCCTCTCGCAGTGTCCGGAGCAAGTATGGTGGGTCTGACACACCGGTGTCAATGTGTTCTTTTTTCCGTTTCCAGGAGAGTACTAAGTCATCTTTAATCTCACAGAAAGTACTTCAAATAAAGAATGTCTTTTCAAGTAAACCAAAATGTTTCATTAAATTCTCATTAGCAGTATATGTTCTGAGTATGTAAGACTTATTGTCGTTACATAATCGTGCAACTAACAAGCAAGAATGTACACACACAGTAACACAGCGTCCTCTGTTCACTATAACAATGCATTTGTAATTACTTGTCTAAATATGTTCCCTAGGTTCTTGACTGGATAGTTAACTTTAAAACATAGTTGCATGTTAACAGTTTCAAAGTGTGACAAAGAGTACTAGTAATGTGAAGTGAAAAATTTTATAGCAAAGACTACGTTAAAAAACAGGTTATCTCTCAACAAACGGTTTTACATGCGAAATGTGGTCTCTACATCTACATCCATACTCCGCAAGCCACCCGACGGTGTGTGGCGGAGGGTACCTTGAGAACCTCTATCGGTTCTCCCTTCTATTCCAGTCTCGTATTGTTCGTGGAAAGAAGGATTGTCGGTATGTCTCTGTGTGGGCTCTAATATCTCTGATTTTATCCTCATGGTCTCTTCGCGAGATATACGTAGGAGGGAGCAATATACTGCATGACTCCTCGGTGAAGGTATGTTCTCGAAACTTCAACAAAAGCGTCTCTCCTGCAGAGTCTTCCACTGGAGTTTATCTATCATCTCCGTAACGCTTTCGCGATTACTAAATGATCCTGTAACGAAGTGCGATGCTCTCCGTTGGATCTTTTCTATCTCTTCTATCAATCCTATCTGGTATGGATCCCACACTGCTGAGCAGTATTCAAGCAGTGGGCGAACAAGCGTACTGTAACCTACTTCATTTGTTTTCAGATTGCATTTCCTTAGGATTCTTCCAATGAATCTCAGTCTGGCATCTGCTTTACCGACGATCAACTATAAATGATTATTCCATTTTAAATCACTCCTATTGCGTACTCACAGATAATTTGTGGAATTAACTGCTTCCAGTTGCTGACCTGCTATATTGTAGCTAAATGATAAGGGATCTTTCTTTCTATGTATTCACAGCACATTACACTTGTCTACATTGAGATTCAATTGTCATTCCCTGCACCATGTGTCAATTCGCTGCAGATCCTCCTGCATTTCATTACAATTTTCCATTGATACAACCGCTCGATATACCACAACGTCATCCTCAAGAAGCCTCAGTGAACTTCCGATGTCATCCACAAGGTGCGCAGAGTTTCAACTTCAAAGCAGTTATCGTGTTGTATACGTCGGTAAGGAATGCTAAATTTTTTCAAGGTTAAAGTCTATGTTATTTTTCTCTACGCCAGCCGGCGCACGTGGCTGCCTGCGGTAAGAGTCATTGTCTGTCTCTTTGTTGGCGCGCGTCGTTATTGGGATTTGGAGATCTAACTTCTACAAATTCACCTTGTAGAGAGGGCCCTGCCCTGTTTGAACCACGCCAATTTTGGTTAAATTCTGGTCTGTTGTTAAGATTATATCGTCTGTCGTCATGTCGGTAGTTTCTGTAATTTTTTTCTTGTGGGTCACGTGGAGGAGAATTTCTCCCTGAATCGTAACTACGCCCTGAACTGTTGCGTCTGAGGTTATTCTGTCTCCCTTGATAATAATTATTTTGGTTCCCATATTGTCTGTTTCTCTAGTTATCTCTGTCATTTTCATTACTACGGAAGTGAGATCTTTCTCTGTAACTATTACTACTCTGCCAACGGTTGTCATATGGGTGGTGCCTGTTTTGGTTATGATTTACATTGTAAAAATAGCCTTGTCATGTCCAGTTACTGTTTCTGTCGTCACGGAATTGTGACGGATGTGATCTGTAATGACTGTTTTCCTGTTTTCGCGTCCCATGATTGTCAGTGTCATCTTCCAATTCTTGTAACAGTCCCTGAAAAGCTTCAATGTCGTCTTTGCAACGTCCTGTCAAAATAATATGTCATAAATGTTCAGGCAATTTGATTAAGCAAATGCGGATGAGTTCTGAGGGGCTGTATGGGTTTGACAGGTACTGATTCTTGTGCAACATGTCTTCAAAATATTTGACAAGACTGGAAAATTCAGATTGTTCGAAGTGTTTCATCATCATGGTGCTATGTTTTAAGCGATCTTGAGTAGCTTGAGACCAATATTCTGGGAGGAAGGCATGATAAAATTCTCCTTCACTGTGACAATCGTGAATGACTGATGGCATTCTTACAGCTGGTTCATTCTCTAAGTAGCCACATATAAATTCTAACCTGTGCTCCAATGACCAGTTGGGAGGAAAACAATGAGAGAACTGATGAAACCACGCTTGTGGATGAATGTCGTTGCCGGAATTCTTAAATGTTTTCAATTTACGTGTAGTAATAAACAGCTTATAGTTAAAATCATCATGTCGGCAAGTCGCATGTCGGACATTGTTACGTCGTTTCGGCGGTTCCATCTCAAAATTCGATGTACCTTGCAAATTTCTTTCATAATTCCGAAGTGCCCTGTGTTATTATTTTGTGGCTGTTCCGTATTTCTATGTCCCTCTTCTTGTATTGGAGCGTGAGTGTCCTCTGAAATATGTAATTCTTGTATTACCTGTGTCAACTGATCTTGTACTTCCTGATTTTGTTTGAATTTCCTAATTTGTTCGTACTCTTATGTGTCATTAAAGACTACCGGTCTTGTGTCATTTAGATTATCATCTACCTTCGTAGATAAATTATTTAGCTGATCCGAATGTTCGATTACTTTCTCTGATAATGAACTAATTTCCTCCATATGTCTTTCTGAACCAATTTTCAGAGTATCTACGGTGTGCTTTAAGTTTTCCTGAGGTTTTGCAAGTTGCGTAACCGAATCGGTAGATGCAACTGAGTCAATTTCAGCCCGCAAAGTCTCGTGATTTTCATGAACAATAGTTGTCAGTTCTTTTATGGCTGCTTCGTGATTCTGTAATGCATTTTCATGCCGCGAAAAAATAGCTTGAAAATGCTCACAAATTTGTGTTTATACGTCATTACAGACTTTTTGACATTTCGATTCGATGTTATGGAACTCAGTAGTTAAATCTTCACGTGATTATTCAAGCGTGGTGTCTAACTGTTGAAAATTTTGTTCCATTGTGTCTAACTTTCGAATATTTTGTTCCATTGTGTCTAACTATTGAATCTTTTGTCACGTTTGATGCATTAATTGTAATAACAATTCACTGGTGTCTGAAACATGTTCCTCAGCGATTTTCGGCAGTGCATTTGCACCGGCAACATTCACATTTTGACAAGCAGAAAATGTGTCTTGACATATTTGAGAAAACGGTGGGGACCCAAAACCTGAATCTACAGTATTGTGTCATTTCGGATTCCTGAGGCGAGCTCTTGCCGACCGATCGATCGATAATGCTTGCCTGTTCACTAATTGTTTCACTGTCTACACCATTATTTGGCATCTGGCGATTACCTCTTTCTAATATTTCAGCCTATACCACGTTCTGAAAAGTAAAATTTCAAAGTTTTTGTGTGACGTGCTGGTCGCTGTTTACAATTCCTTAAAGACTAATGTAAAAGCTAGTATTTTCACCCTTGCGCCCTAAATACTACGAAATATTAAATTCTTTCTTTATCAATATTGGAGCTATGTTTAGTCCAAGTGCGCTAGAAGACACTGTAATATTATGAAACGTCCTCAAAGAAAAATTATAAGTGACTGTGCTTAAACTGACACACAATATTTTTAGCGCAACGCAATCTGACTTTCAAAAATCCCTACAAAAGAATGGCACTGACTAACAATAACATATACCTTTCATGAATCACTTACCTCACAAAAATCTTCGTTAATCAAACTACTGCAATACAGCGTTCGCCAATACTGCCAGCTGAATAAAAGATTCTAACTACTGAAGGCACTAACTACTGATAGGCATAGTTGGCAAATGAAAGATTTTGATAGAGAACAAACAATGTATTTACCTTAATAGTGTTCAAAAGTCATAATATATATATATCAGTTCATGACATCCAGTCTTACAAATTTACTGTCTCTGATGGACACACGTCCAGATCATCCGCTCTCAAAACTCCGCCATCTCTCTCCCCACATCCACCACTGCTGGCGGCTCACCTCCAACTGCGCAACGCTACGCGCTTTTAACACCCAACTGCCCAACACTACAATAACAACTATTCCAACAATGCCACCCAACCACAGACTGCACAGCCCAGCCAGTGATTTTCATACAGAGCGCTACGTGGCGCTACCAATTTAAAAACCTAAACAGTCTACTTACAATATACCTGATTTCCTTTATTAAAAGCTACACTCAAACGGATATCATACTGCCGCCAGAAACCGTGTCACTTCCTTTCTCAGATCCACTGGGCAAGTGTTTAAACAGCACTGATATTTCCAATACCAGAATGTGAATACACGTATTTCCAGTATTGCATTAATTTTCATCTTTTTTAGAATAAAGGTAGGTACTGTGAGACCAAAAATCTACTTTTCATTTATTAAATGGTACTAGCTCACTCACGCACAAATTTTATCTATGCATCACATAATAGATACATCATCTATTTTCAACATGTAAATGAGGCATTATGTGCTCAGAACCTCTTTGGCAAAAGCTTTGTACACCGAAGTCGCACATCCTACAACTGTAGCATAATGAACTATACTCGGAACAACGTGTTCTGGAGATATCCTTTATGCGGTAAATCACTGAAATTACATATTTTTGTAATAGACACGTATAAATATCAAAACAATCGAATACACATGGTAGTTTCAGAGATAGCGGCCCTTCCTGGCAGTTAACAGTGGTGAGAGAAGGAAAGTGGCGTCGTGAAGTGAAGCGTTTTTAATTTTGTGGCGTGGGGTTTTTCCCTTATTCTCATACATTCGTAAAACTTGTCTGATAGTAACGACAAGTGGAGACAGAGTGTACAGTATTCGCTACATTCTTTTCGAGGCAGATATAGCTCATTCGCATGCATTCGGCATCTGTTTAATAGAATGGCAAACTTCGCATTCTAGCAGTCGTCTACAAGCACAGAGGCGTTGGGGTATACATACCACTCTTGGAGAATAAAATCTAACCTAATTCATGGATAGGATATATTCTAACCTAACCTCCTTTGTTGTTGTTGTTGTTGTTGTTGTTGTTGTTGTCTTCAGTCCTAAGACTGGTTTGATGCAGCTCTCCATGCTACTCTATCCTGTGCAAGCTTCTTCATCTCCCAGTACTTACTGCAACCTACATCCTTCTGAATCTGCTTAGTGTATTCATCTCTTCGTCTCCCTCTACGATTTTTACCCTCCACGCTGCCCTCAAATGCTAAATTGGTGATCCCTTGATGCCCCAGAACCTGTCCTACCAACCGGTCACTTCTTCTTGTCACGTTGTGCCACAAACTCCTCTTCTCCCCAATTCTATTCAATACTGCCTCATTAGTTATGTGATCTACCCATCTAATCTTCAGCATTCTTATGTAGCACCACATTTCGAAAGCTTCTATTCTCTTCTTGTCCAAACTATTTATCGTCCATGTTTCACTTCCATACATGGCAACACTCCATACAAATACTTTCAGAAACGACTTCCTGACACTTAAAATACTCGATGTTAACAAATTTCTCTTCTTCAGAAACGCTTTCCTTGCCATAGCCAGTCTACATTTTATATCCTCTCTACTTCGACCATCATCAGTTATTTTGCTCCCCAAATAGCAAATCTCCTTTACTACTTTAAGTGTCTCATTTCCTAATCTAATTGCCTCAGCATCACCCGACTTAATTCGACTACATCCCATTATCCTCGTTTTGCTTTTGTTGATGTTCATCTTATATCGTCCTTTCAAGACACTGTCCATTCCGTTCAACTGCTCTTCCGGGTCCTTTGCTGTCTCTGACAGAATTACAATGTCATCGGCGAACCTCAACGTTTTTATTTCTTCTCCATGGATTTTAATACCTACTCCGAATTTTTCTTTTGTTTCCTTCACTGCTTGCTCAATATACAGATTGAATATCATCGGAGACAGGCTACAACCCTGTCTCACTCCCTTCCCAACCGCAGCTTCCCTTTAATGCTGCTCGACTCTTATGCCACCTTTAGAATTTGAAAGAGGGTATTCCAGTCAACATGGTCAAAAGCTTTCTCTAAGTCTACAAATGCTAGAAATGTAGGTTTGTCTTTCCTGAATCTATATTCTAAGATAAGTCGTAGGGTCAGTATTGCCTCACGTATTCCAACATTTCTGCGGAATCCAAACTGATCTTCGCCGAGGTCGGCTTCTACCAGTTTTTCCATTCGTCTGAAAAGAATTCGCGTTAATATTTTGCAGCTGTGACTTATTAAACTGATAGTCCGGTAATTTTCACATCTGTCAACACCTGCTTTCCGGTAATTTTCACATCTGTCAACACCTGCTTTCTTTGGGAATGGAATTATTATACTCTTCTTGAAGTCTGAGGGAATTTCACCTGTCTCATACATCTTGCTCACCAGATGGTAGAGTTTTGTCAGGACTTGCTCGCCCAAGGCCGTCAGTAGTTCCAATGGAATGTTGTCTACTCCCGGGGCCTTGTTTCGACTCAGGTCTTTCAGTGCTCTGTCAAACTCTTCACGCAGTATCGTATCTCCCATTTCATCTTCATCTACATCCTCTTCCATTTCCAGAATATTGTCCTCAAGTACATCGCCCTTGTATACACCCTCTATATACTCCTTCCACCTTTCTGCTTTCCCTTCTTTGCGTAGAACTGGGTTTCCATCTGAGCTCTTGATATGCATACAAGTGGCTCTCTTTTCTCCAAAGGTCTCTTTAATTTTCCTGTCGGCAGTATCTATCTTACCCCTAGTGAGATAAGCCTCTGCATCCTTACATTTGTCCTCTAGCCATCCCTGCTTAGCCATTTCGCACTTCCTTTCGATCTCATTTTTGAGACGTTTGTATTCCCTTTTACCTGCTTCATTTACTGCGATTTTATATTTTCTCCTTTCATCAATTAAATTCAATATTTCTTCTGTTACCAAAATATTTCTACTAGCCCCCGTCTTTTTACCTACTTCATCCTCTGCTACCTTCACTACTTCATCCCTCAGAGCTACCCATTCTTCCTCTACTATATTTCTTTCCCCCATTCCTGTCAATTTCTCAGTTATGCTCTCCCTGAAACTCTGTACAACCTCTGGTTCTTTCAGTTTATCCAGATCCCATCTACTTAAATTCCCACCTTTTTGCAGTTTCTTCAGTTTTAATCTAAAGTTCATAACCAATATATTGTGGTCAGTCCACATCTGCCCCTGGAAATGTCTTACAGTTTAAAAACTGGTTCCTGAATCTCTGTCTTACCATTATATAATCTATCCGATACCTACTAGTATCTCCAGGATTCTTCCATGTATACAACCTTCTTTCATGATTCTTGAACAAAGGGTTAGTTATGATTAAGTTATGCTCTGTGCAAAATTCTACCAGGCGGCTTCCTCTTTCATTTCTTAACCCCAAAACATATTCACCTACTACGTTTCCTTCTCTCCCTTTTCCTACTCTCGAATTCCAGTCACCCATGACTATTAAATGTCCATCTCCCTTCACTACCTGAATAATTTCTTTTATCTCATCATACATTTCATCAGTTTCTTAATCCTGAGCAGAGCTAGTTGGCATATAAACTTGTACTACTGTAGTAGGCATGGGCTTCGTGTCTATCTTAGCCACAATAATGCGTTCACTATGCTGTTTGTAGTAGCTTACCCGCACACCTATCTTTTTATTTATTATTAAACCGACTCCTGCATTACCCCTATTTGATTTTGTATTTATGACCCTGTATTCACCTGACCAAAAGTCTTGTTCCTCCTGCCACCGAACTTCACTAATTCCCACTTTATCTAACTTTAACCTATCAATTTCCCTTTTTAAATTTTCTAACCTACCTGCCCGATTAAGGGATCTGACATTCCACGCTCCGGTCCGTAGAACGCCAGTTTTCTTTCTCCTGATAACGACATCCTCTTGAGTAGTCCCCACTCAGAGATCCGAATGGGGGACTATTTTACCTCCGGAATATTTTACCCAAGAGGACGCCATCATCATTTAACCATACAGTAAAGCTGCATGCCCTCGGGAAAAATTACGGCTGTAGTTTCCCCTTGCTTTCAGCCGTTCGCAGTACCAGCACAGCAAGGCCGTTTTGGTTAGTGTTGCAAGGCCAGATCAGTCAATCATCCAGACTGTTGCCCCTGCAACTACTGAAAAGGCTGCTGCCCCTCTTCAGGAACCACACGTTTGTCTGGCCTCTCAACAGATACCCCTCCGTTGTGGTTGCACCTGCGGTACGGCCATCTATATCGCTGAGGCACGCAAGGTCCATGGTTCATGGTAACCCGGCCTAAAACTTGCAAAAGACGGACCGTGACGAAACTGTCGCCCGATGTTATCGACGACCTCTGGCGACGGCGTCTTATTAAGGTTGTCAACGCCACTGTGAGCGTAGCCTTAAGGACCAACCGTCAACCGCGATTTTTGTAATTTTTTGTATTTATGGTAGGTGAAGTTCAGATATAAAATATCATTGAGCCAAAGCAGATCAAAGCCAACGATCTTTCGCAGTGATAACATCGATTACCGTCAGATCACCAAAATTATGCGCTGTCGGTCTTGGCTAGCATTTTAATGGATGAGTTATTGGCAAGCAGAGTGCTCTCAGCTCTTATGGGGCTAATTGAGGAGGTGCTTGGTTGATAAGTGGCGGCTCCGGTCAAGAAAGCTAACAAAGCCAGGAGAGCGGTGTGCTGACCACATGCCTCTCCATATCCATATCGAGTGACGCCTGTAGGCTGAGGATGACACGGCTGTCGGTCGGCGCCGTTAAGCCTTCCGAGGTCTGTTCGGACGGAGAGGAGAGTCTAAGCATTTCGATGCAGCTCCCAAAAACGCTCGGAAAACGAGTTTGAAATGGTTCAAATGGCTCTGAGCACTATAACTCAGAACTACTTAAACCTAACTAACCTAAGGACATCACACACATCCATGCCCGAGAAAGGATTCTAACCTACGACCGTAGCGGTCGCGCGGTTCCATACTGAAGCGCCTAGAACCGCTCGGCCACAGCAGCCGGTTTCGAGTTTGAAGTTTTCCGGTTATTTTTAATACCCTATCTATACATTTCATTAGAACCTCTTACAGCCTTGGGAGAGCCAGTCCTGTCAAAACTCTACCATTTGGTGAGCAAGATGTATGAAACAGGCGAAATACCCTCAGACTTCAAGAAGAATATAATAATTCCATTCCCAAAGAAAGCAGGTGTTGACAGGTGTGAAAATTACCGAACTATCAGTTTAATAAGTCACGGCTGCAAAATACTGACGCGAATTCTTTTCAGACGAATGGAAAAACTAGTAGAAGCCAACCTTGGGGAAGATCAGTTTGGATTCCGTAGAAATATTGGAACACGTGAATCAATACTGACTCTTCGACTTATCTTAGAATATAGATTAAGGAAAGGCAAACCTACGTTACTAGCATTTGTAGACTTAGAGAAATCTTTTGACAATGTTGACTGGAATACTCTCTTTCAAATTTTGTAAGTGGCAGGGGTAAAATACAGGCAGGGGAAGGCTATTTACTACTAGTACAGAAGCCGGATGGCAGTAATAAGAGTCGAGGGGCATGAAAGGGAAGCAGTGGTTGGGAAGGGAGTAAGACAGGGTTGTAGCCTATCCCCGATGTTTTTCAATCTGGATATTGAGCAAGCAGTAAATGAAACAAAAGAAAAATTCTGAGTAGGAATTAAAATCTGCGGAGAAGAAATAAAAACTTTCAGGTTCACCGATGACATTGTAATTCTGTCAGAGACAGCAAAGGACCTGGAAGAGCAGTTGAACGGAATGGACAGTGTCTTGAAAGGAGGATATAAGATGAACATCAACAAAAGCAAAACGAAGATAATCGAATGTAGTCGAATTAAGTCGTGTGATGCTGAGAGAATTAGATTAGGTAATGAGACACTTAAAGTGGTAAATGAGTTTTCCTATTTGGGGAGCAAAATAACTGATGATGGTCAAAGTAGAGGGGATATAAAATGTAGACTGCCAATGGCAAGTAAAGCGTTTCTGAGGAAGAGAAATTTGTTAACATCGAGTATAGATTTAAGTGTCAGGAAGTCGTTTCTGAAAGTATTTGTATGGAGTGCAGCCATATATGCAAGTGAAACATGGACGATAAAAAGTTTAGACAATAAGAGATTAGAAGCTTTCGAAATGTGGTGCTACATAAGAATGCTGAAGATTAGATGGGTACATCATGTATCTAATATGGAGGTACTGAATAGAATTGGGGAGAAGAGTAATTTGTGGCTTAACTTGACTAGAAGAAGGGATCGGTTGGTAGGACATGCTCTGAGGCATCAAAGAATCGCCAGTTTAGTATTGGAGGGCAGCATGTAAGGTAAAATTCTTACAGGGAGACCAAGAGATGAGTACACTAGGCAGATTCAGAAGGATGTAGGTTGCAGTAGGTACTAGGAGATGAAGAAGATTGTACAGGATAGAGTAGCATGGAGAGCTGCATCAAACCAGTCTCTGGACTGAAGACAACAACAACAACAATGTTTACTCGCTTAATTTCGACAGCCGGTGTGGTAGACAGTTCCTCTGTCTTGTAGGCGAATTGGGTTCGCTCCTAGTTTAATGCAAATTTTTATACAAAGGTTCATGTTCTGTGGGCATTTTCGTTAAGTGAAAACTATTAAAGATGCTGCTAAATGCTGATCCGAGTCTCGTTTCGGTCATTATTTTCATAGCAGATGTTTAATTCATTGACTTCTGCTTAAGGTATTGAATTACGCATGACGCAGTGCGACTATTAGGTAACATTTCGAAAGGGTAGGCCTACATAATGAAACATCCATTTTCACTTAAGCCGATTTATTTGTATTAACGCGTATACTACACTTTTACATTATTCCAGAACAAAAAAGAACCTATCATACTGAACGTACAGAAGAGTACTGATACATTACAACAGTAGCTCTATGTGATGACCACCAACGTTGTTACTGCATCGTACCAACGAAGCATATTCTGGTACACACCCTAAATGCCACCTGATGTCTCTTCAATTTCTAGTGCAGCGGCCAGAACTCATACCAGCAGGTCTTCTTCTGTCTCTGCAAGAGTCTCGTAAATTAAACTTTACATACGACCCCATAAGAGCTAGTACACGTCATCCTGTCAATCCTACTGCATATCACACAAGCAACTCTGATACTTTTCTCTTTCCCTCAGCAGACGTGGACGCGTTACACATCTGAACTGAAACCGTCGTAGAACGGAAACACTACGTTTCCAGACATGGGTTCCTATTCAAAATATTATCTACTCACTCCCCTCTACAAGCCCTAAAATTTGTAACTGAAATTCCCGAACACCCTTTATATGCTAATTAACACATATCTATTTGTCATTGTTATCAAAATGCATGTCTTCCTATTTCTAATTACATATCGCACACAAAAAGCTAGTTTTCATTGCAAATATAAAGCCTTAACTACCGATGTTTTATTAGCAACAGGATATAAACATTGTTTCAATTTCAAAAAAAATTGTAAATTAATTTTTTTCATCCTTATGTATTTTATGTTTCCCACAATGCTCATTGAGGAGCCATCTTTGTTTAAAAAAACTACAAAGGCTGGGAATCGAACGTAGGCCAACCACGTGGTGGGCGAGCATTCTGCTACAGAGCCATGTGGCCAGTTCAAATACATCTACATCTACATCTACATTTATACTCCGCAAGCCACCCAACGGTGTATGGTGGAGGGCACTTTACGTGCCACTGTCATTACCTCCCTTTCCTGTTCCAGTCGGGTATGGCTCGCGGGAAGAACGACTGTCTGAAAGCCTCCGTGCGCGCTCGAATCTCTCTAATTTTACACTCGTGATCTCCTCGGGAGGTGTAAGTAGGGGGAAGCAATATGTTCGATACCTCATCCGGAAATGCACCCTCTCGAAACCTGCACAGCAAGCTACACCGCGATGCAGAGCACCTCTCTTGCAGAGTCTGCCACCTAAGTTTGCTAAACATCTCCGTAACGCTATCACGCTTACCAAATAACCATGTGACGAAACACGCCGCTCTTCTTTGGATCTTCTCTATCACCTCCGTCATCCTGACCTGGTACGGATCCCACACTGATGAGCAATACTCAAGTATTAGTCGAACGAGTGTTTTGTAAGCCACCTCCTTTGTTGATGGACTACATTTTCTAAGGACTCTCCCAATGAATCTCAACCTGGCACCCGCCTTACCAACAATTAATTTTATATGATCATTCCACTTCAAATCGTTCCGCACGCATACTCCCAGATGTGTTACAGAAGTAACTGCTACCAGTGTTTGTTCCGCTATCATATAATCATACAATAAAGGATCCTTCTTTCTATGTATTCGCAATACGTTACATTTGTCTATGTTAAGGGTCAGTTGCCACTCCCTGCACCAATTGCCTATCCGCTGCAGATCTTCCTGCATTTCGCTGCAGTTTTCTAATGCTGCAACTTCTCTGTATACTACAGCATCATCCGCGAAAAACCGCATGGAACTTCCGACACTGTCTACTAGGTATATTGTGAAAAGCAAAAGTCCCATAACACTCCTCTGCGGCACGCCAGAGGTTACTTTAACGTCTGTAGAAGTCTCTCCATTGAGAACAACATGCTGTGTTCTGTTTGCTAAAAACTCTTCAATCCAGCCACACAGCTGGTCTGATATTCCGTAGGCTCTTACTTTGTTTATCAGGCGACAGTGCGGAACTGTATCGAACGCCTTCCGGAAGTCAAGGAAAATGGCATCTACCTGCGAGCCTGTATCTAATATTTTCTGGGTCTTATGAACAAATAAAGCGAGTTGGGTCTCACACGAACGCTGTTTCCGGAATCCATGTTGATTCCTACAGAGTAGATTCTGGGTTTCCAGAAATGACATGATACGCGAGCAGAAAACATGTTCTAAAATTCTACAACAGATCGATGTCATTTGGAACCTTCCGTTCTTGTAGAGACTTGCTGTTCACGGCTGTTAGAAGGGCCTGCTTATGGTATTAAAGGCGCTCGGAAAACTTCAAAGTCGAAAAATTTTGAGATTTGCGTCTAACTTCTTTACTTGATTCATATTTGATTTCTGAACTTCACGTACCGTAAGTATAAAATAAAAAATACAAAAAACTGTTTTGCCCTGCGGACTCTTTCTTACGGGAGGTGAACTGCATTAACTCGAAGACACATCCACGATCGACAGTACAGACCGATGAAGATTCTCTGTTCGCGTAAACTCTATGCCGCCACACACCTGAACTCCAAACGGGTGCCACCGGGTGGAACGTATTTGGCAAAGCACGTTCACCCGTCTCGCTGTATGGAGAGAAGGCTGCAGAGATGGAGCGGCGAAACGCCGAGAGGAATCGATCGGCGGGCACTGAGCAGGTATGATTCACTCCAAAGCGCCCCCTCCCCCCACTCGCAGCGGCCCGCGAGATGTCCCACATGGGTCGCGGGCACAAAAAGCCGGATTAAAGAGCACTGCGCGCCGAGCGGACCGCCGGATCCGGGCGACCTTGCTCAAGGTCAGCCGCCACACTGCTGCCGCTGCCGCTGCCGCTGCCGCCTCCAACTACTGCCCGGCTTGCTGGCGCTCCAGTTTCCTGCATTCGCTGCAGGAACGCGCCGGTCACAATGTCTCGTGTCGACTACTATCAAACCGTCCCCGATCTCTTGAATGATTTTCGTACCATCTGCATCTATATCTGTACTCAGAAAGCCAACTCACGGTAGGGTGACCAGATTTCCAAACTCAAATAACGGTACCCAAACCAGAAGTTGAAATGATCCGACATTTCTTGGAAATTTCCGTTAATAACACATCTATACAATAGATGTGTGCTAAAATACATGGTTTGTGCTATAACTTCATAGATCATCGTTAAAACTCGTACTAAAAAACATCAAAATACCTGCCATCGCTAATAGAGTAAATATTTTAGTATCGCAACGTTTCGATAGTGGCGAAGATGATGGGTACGAAACTCATCGAAACGTTGTGACAAGACGACGCCACCACTCGGCTGATAGCCCGAGAAGAATTCATCATTGGAATACGCCGAGAAAGACTGCAATCGCAAATATTTTATTATTTTACAGCTGTCACGTGCAAACACGACACATCGCTTTAATATAACAAGATCTTTATCTTGATTAGACAATGACTATTATTTACCTAGGTTACGTGTTTCTCACTCTCAACTGGCCAGGAAGTTTCGCTATGCGTAGTTTCTGAGGAAATCTTTTTTGTTAGATTTTGCAGAAGAATGTATGTCATTAAGGAGGACACATCTAGTATCCTGAAAATAAGCCTAAGTTATAATTATTTCCCAACAGTTTCCACAGTAAATCTATTCTTTTCATCACTCCATACAGAATTTGTACCATCCTGATTTAGGTTTTCCGTGATTTCCCTAAATCGCTTCGGGCAAATGCCGGGATGGCCGACTTCCATCCCCATCCAGCCGGCCCGTGTGGCCAAGCGGTTCTAGGCGCTTCAGTCTGTGTTCGTTGGTTCAGTAGCGACTTACTGTGTTTCTAGAAGGGGCGTGTAAGTAAATTTTTCAGGACAGCCACAAGTCGCACATATATTGACCGGTTTCATTATTTACTTTAACAAGACTATCTTCGCCGGCCGCTGTGGTCATGCGGTTCTAGGCGCTCAGTCCGGAACCGCGCGACTGCTACGGTCACAGGTTCGAATCGTGCCTCGGGCATGGATGTGTGTGATGTCCTTAGGTTAGCTAGGTTTAAGTAGTTCTAAGTTCTAGGGGACTGAAGACCTCCGCTGTTAAGTCCCATAGTGCTCAGACCAATTGAAACTTCCCCATCCTTCCCTAAGCGGATCGGACGGATGACCTCGCTGTTTGAGCCTCTCTCCCAAATCAGCCAACCAACCGACCAACCAACAGAATTTGTGGTAGAAAACACTGTTTCTGCAGCAGCCTAACTGAAAAGTACGAGTACTTCGCATTTTTCAGTTACTCTCAAATTTCATTCAGTTCCTTTTGGGCCAAGGCATTTACTTTCATAGATTCTCACTTTGTTTTTGAACAGGTAAATTTCGTCTCGAGTAGATTCCTGCTAATCGCAGCATTGCAATCCATCTAGCTGAAGGAATTGTCATGTTAATTACATGGAAAGCTACCACACCTTCCCCATCAGGAAGGTGCTTTTCTTCATGATTTATAATGGCACTATACTCACGTTTTATAACAAAAGACATCCCACTTTGTGATGATTTGTTTGAAATAGTTAGCTTGTGTTTGTTCACGTTAATATGATACACAGATCAGATCGACATCCATGGCCGATTGGAAAAGAGTTTTTTCACAAGTGCAGAATAATTTCTCGCTTTGTTGTGTTAATTTCAGAACTGGAAATTGAGCTTTATTTTCGTAAGCAAATACACACTTTTTTGGGATTTCTGTGTACAGTTTGCGGTATATGACGTCAAGTAACGTAATCTGTGATTCTGTCTGAAGATACGCTCGTAAACGCGGGTACCTAAAGCAATACGCAATGAGCGAAGAAAGCGGAAGTGATAAACTGCTAGCCGGCCGCGGTGACCGAGCGGTTCTAGGCGCTTCAGTCCGGAACCGCGCGACTGCTACGGTCGCAGGTTCGAATCCTGATTCAGGCATGCATGTGTGATGTCCTTAGGTTAGTTAGGTTTAAGTAGTTCTAAGTTCTAGGGGACTGATGACCTCAGATGTTAAGTCCCATAGTGCTCAGAGCCATTTGAACCATTTGAGCGAAATGCTATGTTCCGTTTGCAACACACTCTTCAGTTCAGTCATACAGTAGGAGTGATATTCCATATGCTCATAGTTTGTTCATTACGCGGCAGTGCGAAACTGTATCGAATGCAGTCTGGAAGACAAAGAACACGGCATCTACGACGCCGTGCTGAAAAGTAACGCCACCGAATATTTTATTCTGTTCTCAATATCGGTTAAAGTGTTATCTGACATGCATATTACTTTGTCGATTTTCTCGCTTCACTGACGCAAGTTGCAAGCCTCTGTCGCTGGAGGGCTCTGAAGTGTAGCGTGTAACATAGCGGTGTGTAGTGTAAGGATGTCGGTGAGTGATAGACAGCGTGCTGCAATCGAGTTTCTAACCGCAGAAAACGTGTCTTCACTTGAAATCCATAGAAGAATGAAAGCTGTGCACCATGATGATTGTATCGACTGCAGTAATGTGCGACGTTCGCGTGTTCGTGCGCATAATGAAGGAAGCGTTGGTGCTAACCTCATCGTGTGTGACAGAGTTCGGTGTGGATGACGCGTACGGCAGTCGACGAGATTCATCGGAATCCTTTATGGCAACCTCTGGAAAACGCGGTGGAGAGAATCTGTGCCCCAAAACCTGCAGAATATGCCACGTATCAATGTCCAACCACCAGGATTCAATTTGCCAAGGAAAACTTGGACGACCTTGAATCGAATTCGGACAAATAACGGCAGATGTGCAGACAGCCTCCACAGGTGGGGTAAAATCACCTCCCTGAGATGTGACTGCGGTGCGGACCGGCAGACGATTCGTCACATCGTGGAAGATTGCCCTCTGAGACGTTTTGCAGGAGACCCCAATGAGTTTCTGACCGCGACTGAAAGTGCAATAGACTATGTCACAAATCTGGATGTTTGTATGTGAACTTTTGTTTGTTATATACACTATTTTAAATACTTTTATATCTACGACTATATGTTATACACTGTGACTACTCTTTATTTCTGTGTCTTATGATTTTTATGTCTTTTTTTATATGATGTGTTACATGCCATAAGCTAAATAAATAAAAAATCGGAATCCAGTTAATGAACTCATCAGAGAAAACCATCAGATAACACACACACTGCACTCGGCTAAGAGTCGCATACCACGGGATCGTGTACAGGCTGTCATTGCAGAAGTGCGCTACAAAAACTATGCGCATGGTGAGTGCCTCGAATGCTCACTCCTGACAGTAATCGGAGGAGACTAGACATTCGTCAACAATTTATTTTGCGTTTTGAGCCTGCGGGTGATGGGTTCCTTACTAACATTGTCACAGCTGATGAAAACTAGGCTCCGAAAACAACACAGCGTCAATGGAGTTCCGTCAGAAAGGATCATGGACGCCAAAACGTTCAAGATCATGACGTCAGTACGCAAGGTCAAGGTCACAGTGTTCTGGGATGTTCAAGGTGTGGTGCATTTGGAATTTATGCCTAAAAGCACCACCGTAAACTCTGCAAAGCACTGCGAGATCCACAGAAACCTGTAAGCATGAATTCGGAGAGTTGGTACACACATGGAGCAATCTCTCCCTCATCATGACCACGCCAGACCTCACATAAAAAATGGTTCAAATGGCTCTGAGGTCATCAGTCGCCTAGAACTTAGAACTAATTAAACATAACTAACCTAAGGACATCACACACATGCATGCCCAAGGCAGGATTCGAACCTGCGTCCGTAGCGGTCGCTCGGTTCCAGACTGTAGCGCCTAGAACCGCACGGCCACTACGGCCTGCAGACCTCACATGAGAGCTACGACATCTGCAGGAATTCAACGCTTTGGGTTCACTGTCATCGATTATTCTTGCCGTGCGGGATTAGCCGAGCGGTCTTAGGCGCTGCAGTCATTGACTGTGCGGCTGGTCCCTGCGGAGGTTCGAGTCCTCCCTCGGGCATGGGTGTGTGTGTCTGTCCTTAGGGTAATTTAGGTTAAGTAGTGTGTAAGCTTAGGGACTGATGACCTTAGCAGTTAAGTCCCATAAGATTTCACACACATTTGACATTTTTTCGATCATTCTCAACACAGTCTCGACTTATATAAACATGTTATCTGTTCTCGCAGAAAGAACAAAGACCATCTTCATATAGATAAGGTTTACCGGCCAATGATTTTCAGTGCGGATGCACTCACATTGCTCAAACTCTTATGGGAATCGGTAGACTGACTGCCGCGAGTAATGAGTATAGTGGCCAGGGGCACTACAAATGTAGTGTGCGGACAGTAAGTTGGGAGTGTGGGTGTTACGGGGAGCGTGCCAGTCGAACTAACCTCTGTGTCCTCGATGGCTCAGTCGGATAGGGCGACTACCATGTAAGCAGAAGAACCCGGCTTCGAGTCCCTGTCGGGGCACACATTTTCAACTCTCCCCGTTGGTATTTATCAATGCCTAATGGTCTGTATTTCATTGTAATTTCAGTCTCGACTTGGTCCCATCCGATTTTCAACCGTATCCAAAACTTAAAGAACACTTTCGAGGATTTCACTTTGATAGTGATTGAAGCCGTGCAAGCAGAGGTGAGGCTGTGGCTCCATCATCAAAATCGAACATTGTACAGTGCTGGTATTTCTCGTTTGTAGAAATCTGTTCGTCGCCAGGGTGACTGTGTTGAGAAGTAAATAAGCAGAATATTAATAAAATTTGTTTTATTTAAAAAGTTTTAAGAGTCCACACAAAAACATTCGGAGGCTTTACTTTTCAGCACGCCCTGGTATCTGGACGCCTTTAACTGCATCTTTCTGGGTCTCGACGACGAACGGAGCGAGTTGGGTTTCACACGATCGTTGCATTGGAACCCACGTTGATTCCTTCAGAGGAGATTTTCGGTCTCTAAAAATATCATAATACGCAAGCATAAAACATATTCCAAAATTATAGAACAGTCCGACCTCATGGATATAGGCCTACAGGTTCGACGAACCTTCTTGAAAACGGGAATGACATGCGCTTTTCTCCAATCATTAAGAACGCTTCTCCTCTTGAGAGAAGAAGATGACGACTCTTCTTAACGTATTGGGCTTTTGACGTAATGTCGTTAAGCAATGTACACAAAATTCAGTAGTCTTTTGTATTTAAGAGAAAGATAAAACGCTTCTTTTATCATTACCGCATTTTTTTCCTCAGAAATTAACATGTGTGGCCATTTATCTCTCTCAAACAGCCCGTTTGGATGTAGTCTCCCTCTTTACGAGAGTTCCTCTTACTGAATTCCTCGAACTAATCGTGGCAAAGTTCGCCGATTGTTTCACTGACGATTTATGCACGTTCTGACTTCAACTTATTCGACGAAATAGACGAAATATATTATGAGCGAAACGATGACATGGCAATGGTAGTCCGTTAGCGCCTGTCGTGGTCAACTTGTGCGTGGAACACTTTGAAGCACCATAATCCTCCAAGTTTCAATAAAAAGTCCAGGGAAAAGGTGCTCGGAAAGACCAAATAGCGGAAAGGTCTGTCGAAGTTCTTTTTAACAGGCTTTCTATATGTTTTCGAGGGTTCTGAATCCGGATTTCCAAAGTCCTACACGCCATATGGTTGGTCTGATGAGAAATGTTACTCAGACCTATTATGTGGGAAATCTTATCCTCTTTATTTTCTTAAATAATCAGCTTCGCCGAAAATTGCTTCGTTTCCCAATTGTATGCGGGAAAACCAAAACATTCTCAATTTTTCGTATGTTTTCCATTTTTGGACCATTTCCAAGCCTAAATTTTGTAGGACTTAAAAAAATTCTGATTCGGCTTCATATAGGAAACTTGTCAAAACAAAACTTCTACAAAACTACCCACTAAGTATCACCATTTGATTAGACTGCAATGCGTTTACATCGCTAGGTAAAACACGTTTTTGATGTGGCCACATGTAACAAAGAAGCTTGAGGAGTTCCTGAAACATTAAAACTCTGTCCATCCTAATATAAAATTCACTATGGAACTTGAAAAGAGGGCACACTAACTTAACCCGACGTGTTATTTAAGACAAAACCATGCGTATCCGTGGATCACAGTATATATATGCACATTGGCATGTATCTCCAAGCTTTGAACCGTCCCAATCCGTCACAAAGAAACCCGGTGCTAAAGATTCTGGTCCATACAGCTCGGACACTTCCAGACGAGAAATGCCTCTCTGAAGAATTACACCTACGGATATTGTTCTGAAGGAATGGCTACTCACATGGTCAAATTGAATAGGCGTTGCAGTCAAAAATCAAGGACGCTTGAAAAAGAGGTTGAGACTGAGACGGAGAAACAGAGGGGAGGAGGAAATTAGTGTTTAGGGTCCCGTCGACAACGAGGTCATTAGAGACGGAGCGCAAGCTCGGCTGAGGGAAGGATGGTGAAGGAAATCGGCCGTGCCCTTTCAAAGGAACCATCCCGGCATTTGCCTGAAGCGATTTAGGGAAATCACGGAAAACCTAAATCAGGATGGCTGGAGACGGGATTGAACCGTCATCCTTCCGAATGCGAGTCCAGTGTGCTAACCGCTGCGGAGGAACAGAAAACAAGAATCGGTAATCTACCTTTTGCTGACCCAATATCAGGAGAGATCTGTGGACTCCTACGGGAACACGGCATCTGTTGTGCTACGCTTCCGTCGGTAAAGATAAAAACTCTTCTTTGTAATGTTAAAATTGGGTGTGCGCCTCGTACCTACACGCCACGAACCATGACCATCCTTCACAAACTTGTGTCGTCCAGGAGACCATAGTCAACGGAGCTCGCACACTGAAAGACTAGGCGAGTGTCACCGAAGAACTACCACACCTAAGAATAGTGTTCTTTAAGAACGAGAGGGCGTTACTGTCGAAACAGTGAACGTCTTTGGAGAAAATCGAGAAAAAAAAATTAAAGACCAAATCTGCCTTATCCGTCCTATGCTGACACAGTCTCTGCAATGTAAAGTGGAGGTGTTCCACGAGATTATTCATTCTCCGTTTTACTATTTGATTGGCATATGAGTTAAGGGGAAAAATGACTTACGTTTCCGTCCTCTGTAAAATTGTTTCTGTGTTATATTGTAATCTATACATTCCTTAACCGATATAATCGATAGAAATGTTTCACCATCAGCTTCAAATACGGTAGTCTTAATTATTCAGGTAGCATTTGTGGAAATAGACTTTCCTTTATACGAGTTTCTTCCAGAATCCTGATCAACTCAATTGGCCCTGCTGTATGGACTAACACAGCCACTGCACATTTCTTTAGTGTGTCATCCTGTTTCCCTTCAGATGTGTCGTAGTTATTCACAACTCTAATAGATTCACATATTCTGCTCGCTCTTCCTACAAGAATTTCTCGGACAGATAAAGGTTAATAATTGACGCATTCCAATGGTAATATAGAGGACGTCTTTTAGAATCCCATTCGTCACCATGATTAGCATTTCCACGATTTTCATAGATCGCTGCAGGTGAATTGCAAGGCATTAGCTCAACAGGCCACAGTCGATCGCATTTTCGATATTTTCTCAACTGATGCAGTGTTCCATGTGTAAAGCCTTCGATGCCAGTGGGACACTGAAATCTACCCAACATACCATCAACACAAAGACTAGAGGTTTACCAGTGACATTGTATTCGGGCACAATTTTTTCTCCCTTTTTAAAAAATTATCTCACATTTATTTACATCCCCTGCGCCTAGTGAACAACAGTAACAGTCATCAAAATGAAATGATCTACTGTCGTGATCAACGGTCCAGATGGTATACCAATCAGGTTCCTTTCAGATAATGCAGACACAATAGCGCCTTTCTTAGCAATCATATACAACCGCTCACTTGACGAAACGTCTGTTCCTAAAGACTGGAAAGTAGCACACGTCACACCAATATTCAAGAAAGAAAACAGGAGTTACCCCCTTGAGTTACAGACCCATATCACTGACCTCTATTTGCAGTAGGATATTTGAGCATATATTGTACTCGAACATTATAAATCACCTTGAAGAAAATGACTTATTGATACATAACCAATACAGGTTCAGAAAATATCGTTCTTGTGCAACACAGGTAGCTCTTTATTCCCATGAAGTAATGAGTGCTGTCGACAAGGGATCTCAGATCGATTCCATATTCCTAGATTTCCAGAAGGCTTTTGATACCGTTCCTCACAAGTAACTATTAATCAAATTGCGTGCATATGGAGTGTCGTCTCAGCTGTGTGACTGGATTCGTGATTTCCTCTCAGAGAGGTCACAGTTCGTAGTGATAGACGGTAAATCATCGAGTAGAACAGAAGTGATATCTGGCGTTCCGTTAGGTAGTGTCATAGGCCCTCTGCTGTTCCTGATTTACATAAATGATCTAGGTGATAATCTGAGCAGCCCCCTTAGGTTGTTTGCAGATGATGCTTAATTTACCGCCTAGTAAAATCATCAGACGATCAATTCCAATTACAAAGTGATCTAGAGAGAAATTCTGTTTGGTGTGAAAAGTGGTTCAAAAATTGCTCTGAGCACTATGGGACTTAACATCTGAAGTCATCAGTCCCCTAGAACGTAGAACTACTTAATCCTAACTAACCTAAGGACGTCACACACATCCATGCCCGAGGCAGGATTCGAACCTGCGACCGAGCGGTGGCGCTGTTCCAGACTAAAGCGCCTAGAACCGCTAGGCCACTCCGGCTGGCGTGAAAAGTGGCAATTGACAATAAACCAAGAAAAGTGCGAGGTCATCCCCTTGGATACTAAAAGAAATCCGAGAAATTTTGGGTATACGATAAATCGCACAAATATAAGGGCTGTCAATTCGACTAAATACCTAGGAATTACAATTACGAGCAACTTAAATAGGAAAGATCACATAGATAATATTGTGGGGAAGTCGAAACGAAGACTGCGCTTTGTTGGTAGAACGCTAAGAATATGCGACAAACTCACTAAAGAGACAGCCTACATTACACTTGTCCGTCCTCTGCTGGAATATTGGTGCGCGGTGTGGGATCCTTACCAGGTAGGATAGACGGAGGACATCGAAAAAGTGCAAAGAAGGGCAGCCCGTTTCGTGTTATCACGCAATAGGGGTGAGAGTGTCACTGATATGATACGCGAATTGGGGTACCAGTCACTGAAACAAAGGTGGTTTTCTTTGCGACGAGATCTATTTACGAAATTCACCAACTTTCTCTTTCCAATGCAAAAATATTTTGTTGACACTCACCGGCGTAGGGAGAAATGATCATTATAATAAAATAAGAGAAATAAGAGCTCGAACGAAAAAATCTAGATGTTCCTTTTTCCCACGCGCCATTCGAGAGTGGAACGTTTGAGAAGTAGTATGAAAACGGTTTTATGAACCCTCAGCCAGGTACTTAACTGTGGATTGCTGAGTAACCATGTACATCTACATCTACATCTACATGACTACTCTGTAATTCACATTTAAGTGCTTGGCAGAGGGTTTATCGAACCACAATCATACTATCTCTCTACCATTCCTCTCCCGAACAGCGCGCGGGAAAAACGAACACCTAAACCTTTCTGTTCGAGCTCTGATTTCTCTTATTTTATTTTGATGATCCCTATGTAGGTTGGGCTCAACAAAATATTTTTGCATTCGGAAGAGAAAGTTGGTGACTGAAATTTCGTAAAGAGATCTCGCCGCGACGAAAAAATCTTTGCTTCGATGACTTCCAACCCAATTCGCGTATCATATCTGCCACACTCTCTCCCGTATTACGTGATAATACAAAACGAGCTGCCCTTTTTTGCATCCTTTCGATGTCCGCCGTCAATCCCACCTGGTAAGGATCCCACACCGCGCAGCAATATTCTAACAGAAGGACGAACGAGTGTAGTGTAAGCTGTCTCCTTAGTGGACTTGTTGCATCTTCTAAGTGTCCTGCCAATGAAACGCAACCTTTGGCTCGCCTTCCCCACAATATTATCTATGTGGTCTTTCCAACTGAAGTTGTTCGTAATTTTAACACTCAGGTACTTAGTTGAATTGATAGCCTTGAGAATTGTACTATTTATCGAGTAATCGAATTCCAACGTATTTCTTTTGGAACTCATGTGGATCACCTCACACTTTTCGGTATTTAGCGTCAACTGCCACCTGCCACACCATACAGCAATCTTTTCTAAATCGCTTTGCAATTGATACTGGTCTTCGGATGACCTTACTAGACGGTAAATTACAGCATCATCTGCGAACAATCCAAGAGAACTGCTCAGATTGTCACCCAGGTCATTTATACAGATCAGGAACAGCAGAGGTCCCAGGACGCTTCCCTGGGGAACACCTGATATCACTTCAGTTTTACTCGATGATTTGCCGTCTATTACTACGAACTGCGACCTTCCCGACAGGAAATCACGAATCCAGTCGCACAACTGAGACGATACCCCATAGGCCCGCAACTTGATTAGAAGTCGCTTGTGAGGAACGGTGTCAAAAGCTTTCCGGAAATCTAGAAATACGGAATCAACTTGAGATCCTCTGTCGATAGCGGCCATTACTTCGTGCGAATAAAGAGCTACGTTGCACAAGAACGATGTTTTCTGAAACCATGCTGATTACGTATCAATAGATCGTTCACTTCGAGGTGATTCATAATGTTTGAATACAGTATATGCTCCAAAACCCTACTGCAAACCGACGTCAATGATATAGGTCTGTAGTTCGATGGATTACTCCTAATACCCTTCTTAAACACTGGTGCGACCTGCGCAATTTTCCAATCTGTAGGTACAGATCTATCGGTGAGCGAGCAGTTGTATATGATTGCTAAGTAGGGAGCTATTGTATCAGCGTAATCTGAAAGGAAACTCATGCTAGCAGCTGTTCGTGTTTCAAATCCTGGAATATTCCATTCGTCTTCCCTGGTGAAGGAATTTCTTAAAACTGCGTTCAATAACTCCGCTTTAGCGGCACAGTCGTTGGTAACAGTACCATCGGCACTGCGCAGCGAAGGTATTGACTGCGTCTTGCCGCTTGTGTACTTTACATACGACCAGAATTTCTTCGGATTTTCTACCAAATTTCGAGACAATGTTTCGTTGTGGAACCTATTAAACGTCTCTCGCATTGAAGTCCGTGCTAAATTTCGCGCGTCTGTAAATTTTAGCCAATCTTCGGGATTTCGCGTTCTTCTGAACTTCGCATTCTTTTTCCGTTGCCTCTGCAACAGCGTTCGGACCTGTTTTGTGTACCACGGGGGATCAGTTCCATCTCTTACCAATTTATGAGGTATGAATCTCTCAATTGCTGTTGCTACGATATCTTTGAATTTGAGCCACATCTCGTCTACATTTGCATAGTCAGTTCGGAAGGAATGGAGATTGTCTCTTAGGAAGGCTTCTAGTGACACTTTATCCGCATTTTTAAATAAAATTATTTTACGTTTGTTTCTGGTGGATTTAGAAGAAACGGTATTGAGCCTAGCTACAACGACCTTGTGATCACTAATCCCTGTATCAGTCATGATGCTCTCTATCAGCTCTGGATTGTTTGTGGCTAAGAGGTCAAATGTGTTTTCGCAACCATTTACAATTCGCGCGGCTTCGTCGACTAACTGCTCGAAATAATTTTCGGAGAAAGCATTTAGGACAATCTCGGAAGATGTTTTCTGCCTACCACCAGTTTTGAACAAGTATTTTTGCCAACATATCGAGGGAAGGTTGAAGTCCCCACCAACTATAACCGTATGAGTGGGGTATTTATTTGTTACGAGACTCAAATTTTCTCTGAACTGTTCAGAAACTATATCATCGGAGTCTGGGGGTCGGTAGAAGGAGCCAATTATTAACTTAGTTCGGCTGTTAAGTATAACCTCCACCCACACCAATTCGCACGGAGTATCTACTTCGACTTCACTACAAGATAAACCACTACTGACAGACGCAAACACTCCACCACCAATTCTCCCTAATCTATCTTTCCTGAACACCGTCTGAGACTTCGTAAAAATTTCTGCAGAACTTATTTCAGGCTTTAACCAGCTTTCTGTACCTATAACGATTTCCACTTCTGTGCTTTCTATTAGCGCTTGAAGCTCAGGGACTTTCCCAGCACAACTACAACAATTTACAACTACAATTCCGACTGTTCCTTGATCCAAGCACGTCCTGTATTTGCCATGCACCCTTTGAGATTGCAGCCCACCCCGTACTTTCCCGAGGCCTTCTAGCCCAAAAAACCGCCCAGTCCACGCCACACACGCCACACAGCCACCGTCTGAGCCTCTGATTCAGACCCTCCACCTGGCTCTGCACCAAAGGTCCGCAGTCGGTTCTGTCAACGATGCTGCAGATGGTGAGATTGCAGCCCACCCCGTACTTTCCCGAGGCCTTCTAGCCCAAAAAACCGCCCAGTCCACGCCACACACGCCACACAGCCACCGTCTGAGCCTCTGATTCAGACCCTCCACCTGGCTCTGCACCAAAGGTCCGCAGTCGGTTCTGTCAACGATGCTGCAGATGGTGGAGGGTCTGAATCAGAGGCTCAGACGGTGGCTGTGTGGCGTGTGTGGCGTGGACTGGGCGGTTTTTTGGGCTAGAAGGCCTCGGGAAAGTACGGGGTGGGCTGCAATCTCGTAAGCAAGACCGGCAGCCTTCACCAAATCAGATAGCCGCTGGAATCCAGAGAGAATTTCCTCAGATCCAAAGCGACACACGTCATTAGTGCCGACATGTGCCACCACCTGCAGCTGGCTGCACCCTGTGCTCTTCATGGCATCCGGAAGGACCCTTTCCACATCAGGAATGACTCACCCGGAATGCACACGGAGTGCACACTGGATTTCTTCCCCTCCTTAGCCGCCATATCCCTAAGGGGCCCCATTACGCGCCTAACATTGGAGCTCCCAACTACCAATAAGCCCACCCTCTGTGATTGCCCGGACCTTGAAGGCTGAGAATCATCCTCTGAAACAGGGCAGGCAGCTGCATCTGGCTGAGCCAGAGACAGTGCCTGAAACCTGTTTGTCAGACGCAACGGGGAGGCTTTCTGATCAGCCTCCGGGGATGTCTTTCGCTGCTTGCCACGCCTTGGAACGACCTCCCAATCAACCACAGGCGAGGGCTCAGCCCCACTGCGGGCAGCAACCGGGGCAACCACAGCGGCAGACCGATCTGGGGACAGACGGGACGAGGTTGACATCCCCGTGATACCCAAGTCCGGCTCCCCGCAGTGGTGCCCATTGGCAACAGTCTCAAGCTACGCGACCGAAGTCAGCGCCGCTTACAGCTGTGAGCGAAGGGATGCCAACTCAGCCCTCATCCGAACACAGCAATCACAGTACTACATGTAGGTGTAGTTTGCAGTTTTATCTAGTGATAATATGAAGGTTTTCTTGAGTGAAGAAACGAAATCCTGAATGAACTACTGCTTTGGTGTTTGATCAACTGTCATTGGCCCTTGTGGAAGTATTCCAGTCAGTAACGACTCTTAACAAATGTACCCGAGAAACCCTTGTTTCTTGTTAGCCCTATTCGACGATGAAGTGGTGTAATGTTAATTTCATAAACTGTCAAGAGTAATTCCTCAGCCCCATATGTCTATTGTCCGTATGTGCCGACATGCTACAGACTGTTTTCTGAAAAGTTTCAGTAACTACCAGTGTCTGCATGGAATATGCACAGTACACATAGCACTCCTTTCAGCCACTGTAAAAGCGCTCCAGAGACGAAGCGGAAAAGCAAACGACGCAGTTCAACCGACCTGAAAGAGCGCCGACCAGAGTTGCCCTACTTGCCCCGGATCGGCCTCCGCTGCGCGTATCGCCAGTTTACAACAGAGTCCTCGTGTATTTCGAGCAGGCAGAGCGGAATGCTCCCGCCCGGTGTAATTTCCCCCACTCGCCTTATCTCGGCCATTCGTCAGCCGTTGTGACACCGCAGAAGAACTGCCCCTCGACTGACCTCGCTCATTTGTTTCTTTTCCGGGTCCTTGCAGCTGTGCCAGCCCTGCCTCGTCCTATCAGCCACTCCGAGTAAATCGGAGAGGCAAAAAAAAAAGTCGTGTGATGTATGTGCAGCACTTGAGAATAAACACTAGAAGATGAGGGAACCATGAGCCACTATGGAATCGTAAGCGAAACTGTCACTGATTGAAAAGGACGTAAGGATGGTGAATATCTTGAGTTACACAGACGGAAGATATCGTAAGACCAAAAAATAATTACGGTAGAGTAATGAAATTTCGCGAATACATTTGTCTAGGTGGCATATTTAAGTGATAAACGTTTCAATATCACAGGCTTAGCAGCCAGAATGTTGAATGGAAGCATGCAACCGCACATGCATTGTATTGTACAGGTGCCGGATGTCAATTTGTGGGATGGAGTCCCATGCCTGTTGCACTTGGCCGGTCAATACAGGGGCGGGTAATGCTGGTTGTGGATGACGCTGGAGTTGTCCGATGTTGTTTCATCTGTTCTCGATTGGAGACAGATTTTGTGATCGAGCACGCCAAGGCAATATGTCGACAGTTTGTAGAGCACATGTTGGGTTACAACAGCGGTATGTGGGCCAGCGTTATTCTGTTAGAGCCGGCCAGAGTGGCCGAGCGAAAAGCGCTACAGTCTGGAACCTCGCGACCGCTACGGTCGCAGGTTCGGTTCCTGCGCCGGGCATGGATGTGTATGATGTCCTTAGGGTAGTTAGGTTTAAGTAGTTCTAAGTTCTAGGGGACTGATCACCTCAGATCGTAACTCCCATAGTGCTCAGAGCCATTTTATCCTGCTTGAAAACACCGCCAGAACGCTGTTCGTGAATGTCAGCACAACAGGTCGAATCACCAGATTAAAGTACAATTTTGCAGTCAAGGTGCGTGGGATAACCACGTGAGTGCTCCTACTGTCATACGACATCGCACCCCAGACCATAAGTCCAGGTGTGGGTCCAGCGTGTCTAGCACAAAGATAGGTTGGTTCAGGCCCTCAACTGGCTTCCTTTTAAACAACACACGGCCATCACTGGCACCGAGGTAGAACCAGCTTTCATCGTAAAACACAACACACCTCCACCCTGCCCTCCAATGAGCTCTCGCTTGACACCATTGAAGTCACAAATGGTGGCGGTTTGGGATCATTGGAATGCACGGTATAGGACGCCAGTCTTGGATGTGTCCTTGAAGTAACCGAAACTGGAAGAGCTGATAGAGGAATCGGAATTCAGCTACTTCGGTATAACAATTTACTGTCTTGGAAGTTTTTCTCAGTCATTGGAAGCTTTGGAATGTCAGGAACAATCACTCGTCCGGATGGTTGGTTGATATTGGACAGGGGACCAAACACCGAGGTCATCGGTCCCATCGCATTAGGGAAGTATGGAGAAGGAAGTCGGCCGTGCCCTTCCAAAGGAACCACCCTGGTATTTGACTGGAGCGATTTAGGGAAATCACGGAAAACCTAAATCAGGAAGGCCGGACGCGAATTAATATTATCTTCGATGAACTTAATCCACGTGTTCATCTATTATCTTTTTTTGTTCACGACATTCCAAAGCATTCATTGCCCAGGATTCTACATCTACATCCATACTCCGCAAGTCACCTGAGGGCGGAGGGTACCTTGAGTACCTCTATCGGTTCTCCCTTCTATTCCAGTCTCGTATTGTTCGTGGAAAGAAGGATTGTCGGTATGCCTCTGTGTGGGCTCTAATCTCTCTGATTTTCTCCACACGGTCTCTTCGCGGGATATACGTAGGAGGGAGCAATATACTGCATGACTCCACGGTGAAGGTATGTTCTCGAAATTTCAACAAAAGCGTCTCTCCTGCACAGTCTTCCACTGGAGTTTATCTGTCATCTCCGTAACGCTTTCGCGATTACTAATTGATCCTGTAACGAAGTGCGATGCTCTCCGTTGGATCTTCTCTATCTCTTCCATCAAACCTATCTGGTACGGATCCCACACTGGTGAGCAGTATTCAAGCAGTGGGCGAACAAGTGTACTGTAACCTGCTTCCTTTGTTTTCGGATTGCATTTCCTTAGGATTCTTCCAATGAATCTCAGTCTGGCATCTGCTTCACCGACGATCACCTTTATATGGTCATTCCATTTTAAATCACTCCTAATGCGTACTCCCAGATAATTTATAGTATTAACTGCTTCCAGTTGCTGACCTGCTATTTTTTAGCTAAATGATAAAGCATCTATCTTTCTGTGTATTCGCAGCACATTACACTTGTTACATTGAGATTCAATTGCCATTCCCTGCACCATGCGTCTATTCGCTGCAGATCCTCCTGCATTTCAGTACAATTTTCCATCGTTACAACCTCTCGATACACTACAGCATCATCCGCAAAAAGCCTCAGTGAACTTCCGATGTTATCCACAAGGTCATTTGAATAGCAACGGTCCTACGACACACCCCTGCGGCACACCTGAAATCACTCTTACTTCGGAAGACTTCTCTGCATTGAGAATGACATGCTGCGTTCTGTTATCTAGGAACTCTTCAATCCAATCACACAATTGGTCTGATAGTCCATATGCTCTTACTTTGTTCATTAAACGACTGTGGGGAACTGTATCGAACGCCTTGCGGAAGTCAAGAAACACGGCATCTACCTGGGAACCCGTGTATATGGCCTTCTGAGTCTCGTGGACGAATAGCGCGAGCTGGGTTTCACACGATCGTCTTTTTCGAAACCCTTGCTGATTCCTACAGAGGAGATTTCTAGTCTCCAGAAAAGTCATTATACTTGAACATAATACGTGTTCCAAAATTCTACAACTAAAGTTCTACTTCCAAGAGTGTAAGTTCCTATTCCAAAGTTGTTATATTTCGACTCTACCAGATTTTTCACTTTGTGCGCAGCCTCTCGGTTCTCAGTGTAACTCGCCAGAAATTTTTTTCCATCGTTAAACTGTCCCAAACGAATTCGAATATCATAAGAATTTCTGTCATGGGAATGGTGGCCAGCACACAAGTCCGATTAAGTAGGAACGCTGATTATTTCTCTTGCTGGAATTAAAAATCTTCGTGTATAATGTTTCTAGAAAAGACTTTCATCCATATTCTTAGAGATTTTCTGTCGTGCATGGGTTCTAGCTGAAACTGTTCATGTTCAGGTCAGCCGAAGATTTATAAACGAAATTCTATTAGATTGTTAGCTTTACATTTCTTCATTATCATATCCGATTCAGCCTGTCCGGATATGTAAACTACAAAACATACACTATTATTCTTCTTAATATCTTTATAACTGGGATGAATAAACATTGCATATCGTTATGAACAACACGATGGATGGACAGTAAATCAAAGAAAGAAGAAAATAATGGCGAGTATCTGAAATGAGATTAGGGGTAAAATTATCAAAATTAAAGACCACAAAGGAGACGAAGTGAATGAAATCTTCGATCTTGGAAGCAAAATAATGCATGAAGGAAGAAGCAAGCATGTGTTAAGACATCAAGGAATAACTTCCATGGTGGTTTCTCTACAGAGAAAGAGAAAGAAAGCATTAGAGAAAAAAAGCTGTATGGGTAGACAAAGATGCAATATATTCTACAAACAATTGAAGACCTTGGTTGGAAGCGCTTGTCTGAGATGAAGAGATCGGCACAGGAAAGAAATCTGTGGTGGGCCGCATCAGACCAGTTTAAAGTACAGAAAATATCGCAGGACCAACTGAGGACTGAACTCCGGACCTTCAGGTTTACGGTCTGATACGAATAAGGCTTAACATCGTTCAAAGCTAACAAAAGAGCGCGGTCGTCACTGTTTGTGAGAGCCCTTTGTTCTACGGAGAACTAAGGCATCTGGTGATGAATTCTGTATTATAATGCAAAACATCCGACAATACGAAAATAATGCAAACCTTTTCACCTTCATATTTAGTTACAAATGTTTCCGAAACATGATGGATAAGTATGTAAGAAATGTGTCGAATTTACGCTTTAGGTAGACACTTTTTTATTTTATGGCCTACACTGGACTACTTTAGTCAATATTATGAAATAGGTTCTTCCGTCTTTTTGTTGGCCCATATTTTTTCATTCTTTCAGATCGTGCCCTCCTCTTCTCATCCGAAATCACCCTTCCAATTATCTGTTTGTTAATTTTTATTCGTAGTGTGATATGTTTGTCCTGAAGTATCTTGAGCGCGTCTGTCTTGCCTTTCAAATCATCCTTCGTAATCTGTAATTTCATCACGTCCTCCTTGCTTCCTGCGATCCATCTAATAATTATTATTCCATAACTTCTCAATTCTCCTGCTAATTCATTTGAAGCTATTCTCAAAACTCGGTCTTTTTGGTATTTTTTATTTATACACGTTCTGACCATCCTTCTTTCTATTTTGAGTAATCTGACTGTTATCACAGTGTTGGGTGTTTTCAATATAGGTTAGATAGCATATGTTATTTGTTGTGTAGTGTTTCAGTTTTGTGGCCATTGAGAGGCATTTTTTGTTGTATGTTTTCTTAATGTGTTTTAATCAGTTTTGTTGTTCCGCCCTGCTGTAATGGTTTCTCATTCAGCTTGTGTGTTATTATTTCTCCCAATTATTTAAAATGTTCAACAATTTTTATATCGTGACATTTGTTTGCCAGTGGCATTATTTCTGTTTTTTTTTTTTTTTTTTTTTTTTTTTTTTTTTTTTTTTTTTTTTTTAACGACCAATT
This sequence comes from Schistocerca cancellata, assembly GCF_023864275.1. Classification (NCBI taxonomy): domain Eukaryota; kingdom Metazoa; phylum Arthropoda; class Insecta; order Orthoptera; family Acrididae; genus Schistocerca; species Schistocerca cancellata. The sequence continues at coordinate 1,042,568,254 of NC_064626.1, forward strand.
CACTAGGCTATTTCCTGTAATGAGAAATTAGAGTTTTACAAATGTTGACCCAAATATTAATTTTTTCTGCAGATTCGGATTGAGTCAACATTTGTAAAACTCTAATTCCTCTCTCTCAAACCCCACCCTATGGGGAGAGAGGGAGAGTTTCTGTTTTAGCGAATCAAAATCTACGAAGTAAATAACTATTTTTTATTTATCCGTAACCATTTTCCACGCAAAAATGAGAACATAGATTTTCTTGAACTACAGCACCAACTACCAAGAATCAAAACAAGTGTTTAAGACAAAATATACGTAGTTTTTTATGTAGAATCTGATTCTGCAATAAAAATGGGGGTTTCCATTTGAAATTTGAAAGTTGCCTCCCGCCCCACCCCCAAGGGGCTGGAGTGGCCGGCTAATTTTAGCACCAGCAGATGCCCCCCTCGAAAATAATCAACTTTGGATTCTACACATTTTTTCGTGTGAAGCTTATTTTTCGAGTTATTCTGGTTTGTCAACTTAAAATTTACACCCTGTATATTCAAGGGCACAATTAAAAAGAAGTGGTGATAGGCCGTCTCCCTACCTTAAACCAGCTTTAACCAAGAATGATTCAGAAAGTTCCCCTCTGAATTTCATTTTCGAATTTGTGTCTATTAAGGTAGGTTTTATAAGTTTAATTAATTTTGGGTGTAGTCTGAAATGTGTCAAAATGTTTACCAGCGAGGGTCTATGGACAGAATCATATGCTTTATTAAAATCTATAATTGTAATTGAGAGAGGCTTTTCTCGTTTGCGGTAATGAACCTTGATTAATTTCAGAGTAGTTATTTGCTCGGCACACACACAAGGACTGAAGCCTCCTTGGTATTCTCTCAGTTCCTTATCCAGGTTTTCTTTGATCCTGTTTTGTAAAATCTTGGAAAAGATCTTGTTGTACAGTGCCAGAGTGAGATTCGTCTATAGTTGTCTGGATCACTTTTGTCTCCTGTCTTATGAAGAAGGTAATTATAGCAGTGGTCCATTCTTCTGGGAATTTTTCTGCTGTCCAAATTTTTTGTAAAATAATATGCAAATTTGTCTGAGTTTTTTTTGCCAGCATACTACCACATTTCCACAAATACTTGATTTTTACCACAAACTTCGTAGTTTCTCATTTCTTTAAGTGCAATTTGTATTTCTTGTGATGTAGGTGGGTTTATATTTTCTGGTTTGGGTTTTAAAGGGGTACTTGCGTCTTTTATTAAAACCTTTTAAGGCTCATCACAGTTCATGTGCCTGTTGAATACTTCTGCCGTGATTTCTGCTTTTTTCTTGTCATTATGGGTTATTCTTCCATCTTTATTTCTCAGCAATACTGTAGGAGGGTTGTAATTACGTAACTGTTTATCAAAGGGTTTAAAATTCTCCCTGGGATTGGTTTTGTAGTAGTTTTCTTCAATAGGACTCAGTAGATCCTTGTGATATTGCCGCTTCTGATAATTTGAGAGCATTTTTTTCTGATGTTTTTGAGGTTAGTTGCACTTTCTTCTCTTTGTGGGTTTGAAATTTTGTTCAAGCTTGATGTCTTTCGTCAAGAATTTCATCACATTCCGTAGTGCACCATGTATGTATTTTACGTTGATTAACGGTTGCTGATTCTTCAGCATGTTGTTTTAAAACTGGTATTAGTTCCTCAAGATTATCCATTCCTATAGTACTTTCTGTGTTTTTCTGATAGTTGTCATTTTTGATTAATTTATGTGTGTCATATTTTCTTTTAACTCCAGTCGCTCTCTCTTCTTCTTTCCTTAATGAGGTGAAGTTGATTTTGATTTTGACCAAATAATGATCTGAACCTGTGTCTGTTCCTCAGTACTTTAATATTTTAAATTTCTTTATGAAAGAATTTGTCCATCCAGATATGGTCCAGCTACCATTGTACTATAGTCCAGTCAGGATATTCCCATGTCATACGTTTGCTTGGTTTTCTTTTTAAAAAATGTATATTTAGAGATGAGCACATGTGTTCTGCAAATTTCAACGTGTCTTTCTCCATTTTTATTAGTTTGGTTATGTATAACCCATTTTGCAATTATATTTCTGAACTTCTTTTCCTTTCCCAGTAGGGTATTAAAATTCCCAATTAAGATCGACATGTTTTTATTGACTTCATTTAATGTCTGATCCAAAATATCCCAGCAACTTTCTACTTCTACCATAGTTCTTGTTATAAAATTTTTGCCATTGGTTTGGGCATGGGCGTTTACGATAGTATAGGTCTTGTTTGTGGTTTTCAGTGTTAAAGTTGCGATTCCTGAAGAAATAGGTTTGAAATCAGTTATTGAATCTATCATTTTCAGATTTACTTTAAATCCTGTTCCACATCAGGTACACACATATTGAATAAATTATCCAGCAAAGCCACTCGATAGCCTAAAGTGAAAATTCTTTTACAACTTTACAGGGCGTAATAATATCGCTCAATTCTCCCTGCTTACTAGAGCTAACGATTTACACTCTCTCGCCTAATAGTGTTGTTAATTCCACATTCCAGCGGAATTCTCGCATACTTGCACCATTTCAGACACATTCTGCAGTTATCGTATCCGCTACTAATATACTTTCTGAGTGCGAATTCGACTGTTGAAAGTAGTTCTCGTGAAAGAATACGCGGGGCTCGGGATTTATAACTTAGCGGCCTAAATGACGACTATGCTGGAGCTCTCACTCTTGCACGCGATATAATTTAATATTTAAATTGGTTTACTGAGATTTAAATTTGTGTTATTTACATGTGTAAATTTGTTGTTAAGTTTTACGTCAGTTACGAGTGCTGTTTAGAACAAAATAAATACTGCTAAAACCTCAAATAGGTGCAGTAAGGTTGCATTTCACCAAGAGACTGCCGCTGAACTCATTACTGATGCTTTCAAAAAAATGGTTCAAATGGCTCTGAGCACTATGGGACTAAACATCTGTGGTCATCAGTCCCCTAGAACTTAGAACTACTTAAACCTAACTAACCTAAGGACATCACACACATCCATGCCCGAGGCAGGATTCGAACCTGCGACCGTAGCAGTCGCGCGGTTCCGGACTGAGCACCTAGAACAGATAGACCACCGCGGCCGGCACTGACGCTTTCGTTTAATAGACTTTTATATGGATTAGTAGATAAAATCTCTCTCTTGGCGTATTTAATTATACAGGACTCATGTAGAGAAGGCTATTAGGTTGCAGATTAACGTTCTTCGAACGATAAGGAAAATGCTTTTACATACTTTGAGGTGACAAAAGTCGTGGGATAGCGATATGTACATATATAGATGGCGGTGGTGCAGCGTACACAAGGTATAAAAGGGCAGTCTTTTTGCGTGCTGTCATTTATACTGAAGTGATTCGGGTGAAAAGATTTCCGACGTCCATTATGTGAATTAACAGACTTCGAACGCGGAATGGTAGTTGGAGCTAGACGAATCCATTTCGGAAACCGTTAGCGAACTCAATATTCCGAGATCCGCAGTGGCAAGAGTGTGCCGAGGATACCAAATTTCAGGCATTACCTCTCACCACGGACAACGCACTGCCAACGGCCTTCACTTAATGACCGAGAGCAGCGGCGCTTGCGTAAGAGTTGTGAGTGCTAAAAGGCAGGCAGCACTGCGTGAAATAACCACAGAAATCAATATGGGACGTACGACGAACGCAGCCTTTGGGACAGTGCTGCGAAATTTGCCGTTAATGGGCTACGGCAGTAGACGACCGTCGCGAGTGTCTTTGCTAACAGCACGAAATCGCCTGCAGCGCCGCTCCTGGGCTCGTGTCCATATCGGTTGGACGTTAGATGACTGCGAAGCCGTGGTGTGGCCAGGTGAATCCCGATTTCAGTTGGTAGGAACTCATGGTGGGGTTTGAGTGTGACGCAGTTCCCACGAGGCGACAGACCCAAGTTGTCAACAAGGCACAGTGTAAGTTGGTGGTGGCTCGATAATGGTGTGGGCTGTCCTCTGGTCCAGCTGAACCGATCATTGTCTAGAAATTATTATGTTCGGCTACTTGGAGACCGTTTGCAGCCATTCGTAGACTTAATGTTCCCAAGCAACGATGGCATTTTTTATAGGTGACAATGCGCCATGTCACGGGGCCACATCTGTTCGCAATTGATTTGAAAAATATTCTGGACCATTTGCGTGAATGATTTGGGCTCCCAGATCACACGAAATGAATCCCATCGAACATTTATGGGACATAATCGAGAGGTCAGCTCATGCATAAAATCCTGCCCTGGCAACACTTTCGCAGTTATGGATGACTGTAGAGGCAGCACGGCTCAATGTTTCGGTAGGGGACTTCCAACGACTTCTTAATTCCATGCCACATCGAGTTGCTCCACTACACCGGGCAAAAGGAGGTCCTCCAGACATTAGGAAGTAACCCATGACTTTTGTCACCTCATTGTATATCATTGACGTCAGCCTCTTGTAGAAGGGTGAATCATGTTTCATACTATGAAAGATGTGTCAGATATTTTACCGTTGCTGATAAACTTCCAGAAGGGCAACATTTGCAGCGTGACGTACGTTTGAGGTATATTTGTCTTAATCTTCCTGGTAGATTAAAACTGCGCCAGACCAGGGCTCGAACCTCGAACTTGTGGCTTTCGTAGGCAAATGCTCCAACAGTTGAGCCTTCCAAGCACTGCTCAGAGCCCGCCTTAACAGCTTTACTTATGCCAATACTCCAACTCCTATGTTAGTTTGATTTTACAGGCTTCTCCACTCTTCAGCAGCTGCCCAGTATTCCCATTCACCGTCTTTCACGATCACGGCAATTTTCCTCTTTTAGATCTCTCTTTCTCATCATTGCAGTTACTCCCGCTCTCCAAGTTAATCTCGGCCATCCACACTTCCTCCTTTCTGGCGGTGACCGCTCCAGGACTGCTTTTGGCGATCGTCCTTGCTCCACTCGCCGTACATGGCCATACCATTGAAGAATTCGGTTCTTTATTCTTTGAAAGACTAATTTTTCCGTATCCATTATCTCCCTAATTTCCTTATTTCTTTTCCACTCTGTCCTGGATATCCTGGCTGCCTTCCTCATTCTATCCACCTCTACTGCTTGTATTCTGCTCTCTTCCGCGACTCCATTATCCATCCTTCTGCCCAAACGTTAGTATACTTTCCACTATTGTTTCCAGAATCCTCTTCTTTAATTGTTTTGATGCTGCCCGGCTCCACAGAACTCCATTTAGCATTTTAGTTGCTCCTCTTGCTGCTGGATCCAACGTGCCCCATCTGATTCATAGTTTCTCGAGGAATGGAGTATCTAGCCTGCGTATGTAAACTGATAACTGGTTTAATAGTTCCTTGCGGCAGTGCTACATCCCTTACATATCTTCCCACTATTAGACATCCTGTTTTGCTCATATTTATTCCAAGCCCGCGTCGTTCAAATATTTGCATTAACTTCTTTATCATATAGTTGACTTCCTCTCTACTTTTTGCTATCAGTGCTTGACTATCGGCAGATAATAATGAATAGTTATTACTATTCTGGAAAGGAATTCCCATACTCCCGCATGATTGATTCCACTGTTCCAACATATGCTGCATATATATTTTAAACAGGGTCAATGAGATACTGGAGCCCTAAGTCCATTCGATGTTTTGGAATGTGTCACTCAGAGTTCTCCCTATTTTAACTGCTGCGTACGATTGGTGGTATGTTCTCCGAATTAGGGATATTTGTTGTGCTTCTATACTCCATCGCTCCCGATAGTGCGTTGATGGATACAGAATTAAACGGTTTTTCTAAATCCACAAACATTAAATGTACTTCCTGACCTTCAGAATACGCCTTCTCACTTATTTATCTAAGACTAAAAATATGATCCATGCCAGATCGTCCAACTGTGAAACTTGCCTGTTCCTTTCGCATCTTTCACTCAATCTCATTCTCCAACCTGTTTTTCAGTGCAGTGCTAAAAAGTCTGCTGACAGATGGCATAACACTGATTCCCCTACAATTATTTGGTGCTTCTTGTTTCATTTTTTATAGGCAGCAGATATATGTGACGCACACCATTCACTAGATATTTCCTCCCCCTCGACAATCTGACTAACGCTTTACACATACGGCTCACCCATATTTCCGCAGTTCCATCACAACTCCTCCTGATCCACCTGCCTTTCCATTTCTTGCCTCCTACGTTCAATGAATATTCTGTGGACCATGCAAAGAGGGATCAAAGCAACAGTTTCCAAAATCATTACTCACAACTAGTTATTACAATGAGTAAATGAGTCTTTAATTAAGTAGCACATTTTTATAGAGTACTAGTACGTAAGTGATGATCCCTACATGACACCCGAAAAGAAATCTACGAAGCGAGATCGTCATTTAAAGACAACCATGTCACAGGCTGTCTTGTCAGTCTATCACTGCATAAACTATACAGGGTTATTTCAAAGTATTTGGGTAAAACATCTAGAGATGACAGGTCATGACATGGGGAACAACTTTGTTTGAGACAAAATGTTCGCTGACACTTCCCGGGGGCGCCAATCGTTTAGACCTGATTATGCCCTCGAGAGGCAGCAGGACGTAGTCGCTCTGCGACGTTCGTATGCAGTGTGTGTTGCCTATTGTACAGGGATCTGCTCTGCGTGGATGGCGGCAGGGCCAACAAAATTAAAAGTCCCTGATTCGCGTCTAAAATATCTTTCTCCGCACACAGCCACTCATTCTTATGGTTTCCCCGTTTAAAACCACTGGGGTACTAGTGTGCTGCACACCTGGTTAGTAGACCCAGCTAGTTCGACGAAATCTCGTCGTCCCAGGGTCAGCGAATACTGGAAGATGTGTAGTGTCACTGGGACACGTCAGCGAACATTCGTCTCTAACAAAAGCTTTTCCTCATGACGTGAGCTATCATCTCGAGATATTTGACGAAAAGACTGCAACACCCTGTAACGTTCGGACCTTCATGATACGGAGCGATGGCGGTGTTTTGGAATTTGGAATTTGTGGTAAAGACTATGGGACCGGACTGCTGAGGTTATCGGTCCCTAGGCTTACGCACTACTTAATCTAACTTAAAGTAACTTACGCTAAGGACAACACAAACACACAGGCCCGAGGGAGGACTCGAACTTCTGACGGGGGTAGCCGCGCGAACCGTGACAAGACGCCCAGACCGCACGGCTACCCCGCGTGGCAGCGCTGTTTTACACAACCGCAATATCCTACTAGCCGCCTCCTGTCGAAAGGTATTCCAAACAGCAATTTCGTAATAATAATGTTACATGAATTCTTGCATTTATCGACTAAAAGGTATTTCTGCGTCACTTGGTGTCATTCTTTTGCAGAATCCCTAGGTGTACACACTGACCAGGCACAACGTTAGAACCGGCTAACTAACAGAATACTGAGAGTTCTATTCCGTTGCGGCATTTCACTATTTCCTTAAGGCAGATTGTTTGTTTTGATATCTTAGAAAGTCTTTCATTAAGAAACATTATAAAAGCATTTATTAATTAAAACAAATACATGGAATAAATTAATTTATTAGGCAGGCTACCAGAGTCAGTTGCATTATATTTTAATGGAGTTGTCATTTATCAATATACTACCCTAGCGCCGGCTACTTCGCTCTTGTAGATTATACGGTTTCCACAGATTTTTTTGTATCTCTTTGATCGAATTTTCATATCGTTCACAAACTGCAATATCTTCTCAACTTTTCACGATATTAAGGCCATAGATGCATGGACTTTTCCAAATGTATTTATGACCAAATACCGAATGTGAGACATAGGAGATATAAATATAAAAAACTGGCATATTTTGCTTATTTTCACTCCATTATGTCATATGGTATATTTAGGGGTAACTCCACAAACCGACAAAAAATTTTTAGAGTACAGCAGCGTATAATAAGAATAATGTGTAGTGTAAATCCAAGAACATCATGTCGAAACCTAATCAAAGAATTGGGCATACTAACCACAGCTTCTCAGTGTATTTATTCCTTAATGAAGTTTGTTGTAAACAATACATCTCTTCTTCCAACTAACTGCTAAGTACACAGTATCAATACTAGGAATAAGAACAATATACATAAAGATTTAAAATCACTTACCCTTGCCCAGAAAGGAGTCCAGTATTCAGCAACGCATATTTTCAATAATTTACCAGCAACCATTAAGAGTTTAGTGTCAGACAAGGCACAATTTAAACATAATTTAAAAGAATTTTTGGTGGCCAAATCCTTCTATTCCAACCATGTATTTCTCAACAGGTGCAGTAGACCATTTTAATGAAAATTTATTATACTTCAATTTTTGACAATACTTGGTTGTAACAGCCAAGTAACTACCTAGTGTGTATATGATGGAGTATGGAAACCAGATGTAAGTCTTAAGTCTGAAAATAGTGGAAGTTTAATTTTAAATCTTGTACATAATTTGACTGTTCTTAACTGAGGATCATTAAAATGAATAATTTACTTTAATTTTTGACAATACTTAATTGTAATAGCCAAGTAACTAGCTACTGTGTGAATGATAGATTTAATGAAAGCAGATGTAGGTATTAAACCTATAAATATTAGAAGTTTAATTTTAATTCATGTACATAATTTTACTGTTTATTGACTGATGATCATTAAAATTAATGAAATTTTAGTTTTTCTAATTACATTTTTGTAATGTGTTTATCTGACATGTTCCACACCAAGGAGGATCCCCTCTTTTGTGGGTCTATGGAATGAATCCTTAATCTAATCTAAAAGTCTAAACACGATAGCTCGTTTCTGACGTTCTGTCACGTCAGTGCGTCAATTTTTTTTGGAAATTTGTGGTAAGGTCTTATGGAACCAAATTGCTGAGGTCATCAGTCCCGAAGCTTACGCACTACTTAATCTAACTTAAACTAACTTACGCTAAGGACAACACACACACCCGTGCCCGAGGGAGGACTCGAACGTCCGACGAGGGGAGCCGCGCGGACCGTGACAAGGCTACCCCGCGCGGCTTTACCGCGTCAATTCATCTTACTGCGATGACTCCATACAAGTCGACAGTACGGACACACCACTCTACTGCCACGACTTACGTCAGCGTTGAACACTAGCACGATTAGCTGGCGCCATTTCTAAACCATCTTCTGCGCTCCAAAGCGAATGTTGTTTTTAAGGGGATAGTCCTCCTCTTTGAATTTTTTTTTTCTTTTTTTTTTGTTGCTTAATAAGTTCTCTGCGATATCTGCTTTATTGTAATGTTGATCCAAAGTTCCTCAGGAATTTCGTTATTGAGTTGCTAGGTGACTTGTGAATAAGTGTCTCCGAGAACCATTCACAGCGTCGACATCGCGTCCAGTGTGAAAGCAAGTAATTTCAACGACGGCCTGTCACGCATTACCCTAATTATGAACGTGCTCTAACTTGAGGGCGAATCAGCCTGTTACAACTTCTGCACAAAAGTGGGTGTTCGAGCAGAGCAGCAGATGACCGAAGCTGCCAAAGAGGCCCGCACGACCACAATGACCATGACGAAGATGGAGCGGTGGGGAGGGGGGGGGGGACACACCTTGTTTTGGATCTGGAGGGACTGCTGTGTGGTCTAGGGATCGCTGACTAGAGCTATCTTTAACTTAACTACAAAAATTGTAACGCAAAATTTTAAACGCGTTTTTCTCGAAACTATTTTTCAGGTTGCCAGGAAACGTAGCTTGAGAATGGTACATACGATTTGATCGGAATTCGATGGCGGTATCCTAAACTGAGTCCACCATCAGCTCATGCAGCCGTTTTGCGATAACTTCATAAGTCTAATTTTGGTGCCGCTTTTGTCTCAATTTGTGGGAGAAGAAAATCACATTTATTCCAATACGACACCATTTTGTTCGAAGTTAATATTGTTCAATTATTCTTTGTATGCTGATAGAAAATATATTGTAAGTGACTTATACAAAATTATTTGTTACATGTAAAATAAAGAGGCTTCGAGAATTCCTCCCGATGACTAGCGGTTCTAGGAGCTTCAGTCCGGAACCGCGCTGCTGGTACGGTCGCAGGTTCGAATCCTGCCTTGGGCATGGATGTGTGTGATATCTTTAGGTTAGTTAGTTTTAAGTAGTTCTGAGTCTAGGGGATTGATGATCTTAGATGTTAAGTCCCATAGAGCTTAGAGCCGTTTGAACCAATATTCCGGCTACAAGGGGACCTTCCACCTGTTGCAGCGGCTACAGGGAGCATACGCTATGGACACAAAAGTGATCTCTCAAAAAAAAATGTAAGGAATAAAGCCATATCATCAGATTTAGCATTACTTTTTACTGCATGTGAAAAAAATCAGGTGAAGCCACTATTTTTGATGCGTTCAATGACTGCTAACCCTTAAAGGGGAGACCCAATGTTTTGTCCGAAAACCATACATTTTAGGCTTGTGTGAAGACGCGATACACTTGGAATTACTTGTTGTGGAGACAGGAAAATCTTTAGCAGCTCTTAGTAGGAAAATTAAAGAGACTTTTGGAGAAAAAAGAACCACTTGTATGAATATCAAGAGCTCAGCTGGAAACCCAGTTCTAAGCAAGGAAGGGAAAGCAGAAAGGTGGAAGGAGTATACAGAGGGTCTATACAAGGGCGATGTACTTGAGGTCAATTTTATAGAAATGGAAGAGGATGTAGATGAAGATGAAATGGGAGATATGATACTGCGTGAAGAGTTTGATAGAGCACTGAAAGACCTAAGTCGAAACAAGGCCCCGGGAGTAGACAACATTCCATTAGAACTACTGACAGCCTTGGGACAGCCAATCCTGACAAAACTCTGCCATCTGGTGAGCATGATGTATGAGACAGGCGAAATACCCTCAGACTTCAAGAAGAATATAATAATTCCAATCCCAAAGAAGGCAGGTGTTGACAGATGTGAAAATTACCGAACTATCAGTTTAATAAGTCACAGCTGCAAAATACAAACGCGAATTCTTTACAGACGAATGGAAAAACTGGTACAAGCCGACTTCGGGGAAGATCAGTTTGGATTCCGTAGAAATACGGGAACATGTGAGGCAGTACTGACCCTACGACTTATCTTAGAAGCTAGATTAAGAAAAGGCAAACCTATGTTTCTAGCATTTGTAGACTTAGAGAAAGATTTTTACAATGTTGACTGCAATACTCTCTTTCAAATTCTGAAGGTGGCAGGGGTAAAATACAGCGAGTGAAAGGCTATTTACAATATGTACAGAAACCAGATGGCAGTTATAAGAGTCGAGGGGCATGAAAGGGAAGCAGTGGTTGGGAAGGGAGTGAGACAGGGTTGTAGCTTCTCCCCGATGTTATTCAATCTGTATATTGAGCAAGCAGTAAAGGAAACAAAAGAAAAAGTCGGAATAGGTATTAAAATCCATGGAGAATAAATAAAAACTTTAAGGTTCGCCAATGATATTGTAATTCTGTCAGAGACAGCAAAGGACTTGGAAGAGCAGTAGAACGGAATGATATAAGATGAACATCAACATAATCAAAACGAGGATAATGGAATGTAGTCGAATTAAGTCGGGTGATGCTGAGGGAATTAGATTAGGAAATGAGACACTTAAAATAGTAAAGGAGTTTTGCTATTTGGGGAGCAAAATAACTGATGATGGTCGAAGTAGAGAGGATATAAAATGTAGACTGGCAATGGCAAGGAAAGCGTTTCTGAAGAAGAGAAATTTGTTAACATCGAGTATAGATTTAAGTGTCAGGAAGTCGTTTCTGAAAGTATTTGTATGGAGTGTAGCCATGTATGGAAGTGAAACATGGACGATAAATAGTTTGGACAAGAAGAGAATAGAAGCTTTTGAAATGTGGTGCTACAGAAGAATGCTGAAGATTAGATCGGTAGATCACATAACTAATGAGGAGGTACTGAATAGGATTGGGGAGAAGAGAAGTTTGTGGCACAACTTGACTAGAAGAAGGGATCGGTTGGTAGGATATGTTCTGAGGCATCAAGGGATCGCCAATTTAGTATTGGAGGGCAGCGTGGAGGGTAAAAATCGTAGAGGGAGACCAAGAGATGAATACGCTAAGCAGATTCAGAAGGATGTAGGCTGCAGTAGGTACTGGGAGATGAAGAAGCTTGCACAGGATAGAGTAGCATGGAGAGCTGCATCAAACCAGTCTCAGGACTGAAGACCATAACAACAACGACAGTTTATTGTAGGTCAGAGACATGTAAAGTTCACAGCTAGTGCAGTGTAGGTCATGGAAATCTTCCTCTCGCAGTATTAGGTCGACGACTATTACAGAACTTTAGCTGAAGTTCAGAGGGCGAAAGTCGTAACACTCTCCAGTTTTCTGTCCAACTCACTGGCGGTGAACAGAAGAGACCAGAGAGGGCGCAGGTGATCTGTAGCAGCAGACACGTCAGCCAGCTGCGAGGTGCGAGCAGGAAAAGACTGGCTGCGGCGAGCGAAAGCCCGTTGGGCAACACATTTCCGCTCCACATAGCGCGACACCGCGCCCTCACTCCAGCGGCAGCTGTGTAACCAGCTACACCGCGCCGCACGGCGTAATTAAAGTACCAATCTGCAGGCTACATAACAATTTTATTTAGCTACTTCAGAATGCGCTGGCGGAGGAACACCGCAACAGCGAGGAGCTGAGCCACATAAACGAAAGTTGGTACGCATTTTCTACACCTGAAAGATGACGTCTATTTAAATTTAGTGTTAGGTGAGTAAGAGTGGTGCTAGTAGCGCCGCTACGAGCATGCAAATGAGGTTTGCTTTAAATACACACTGTAACGGTCGTGAGCTTTAGTTAGCTTTGAGACTGGACATGCTGAGCTGATGTTAGTTAAGAATAACCTTAAGGCGGTAAAGACGCCGTTATAAACATCTCACTGAGTTTGAATGAGGCTAGGAAATTGGACGTTCCTTATGCGATATTACAGAAAGACTTGGCAGGAATGTTGTCACTCGTTGCTGGCAGTGGTGGTCGCGAGAATGTACGGTCGCAGGAAGACCAGTCTCCGGACGGCCACGTCGCACTGCTTTAGCCCGCCCGGTTGGCCGTGCGGTCTAACGCACGGCTTTCCGGCTGTGAAGGAGCGCCTGGTCCCCGGCACGAATCCGCCTGGCGGATTTGTGTCGAGGTCCAGTGAGCCGGCCAGTCTGTGGATGGTTTTTAGGCAGTTTTCCATCTGCCTCGGCGAATGCGGGCTGGCTCCCCCTATTCCGCCTCAGCTGCACTATGTCGGCGATTGCTGCGCAAACAAGTTCTCCACGTACGCGTACACCACTATTACTATACCACGCAAACATAGGTGTTACACTCGTCTGGTGTGAGACGTTCCCTGGGGGGTCCGCCGGGGGCCGAACCGCACAATAACCCTGAAAGTGTGGTTCGGTGTGGGGCGGCGGAGGGGTGAAGTGGACTGCGGTAGTCGTCGTGGGGTTTGCTGACCACTGCGGCTGCGGCGGGGACGGAGCCTCTCCGTCGTTTCTAGGTCCCCGGTTAACATAACATAACCGAGTGTTTGGTGTATTGCTCTGGCGCATCGTACTGCACCTGAAGTAACAATGTGTGCGCAGCAAACGACGTCACAGTAACACAACGAGCTGTTACAAATCGCTTACTTCAAGGAAGCCCTGTATCATGTACTGCCATTTGCTACTTCAGTGGTGACCGACGGGAGCTTATTATTGGAGGACAGAGGGGAGGTATGTTGTGTTTTCAGATGATAGCCGGTTCTGCCTGGGTGCCAGTGATGGCTGTGTGTTGGTTAGAAGGAACTGTCTGCGTGCTAGACTCGCTGGCTCTGTACCTGGAGTTATTTCATTTCTCTATATTAATTATTTTTTGGTGTTGTGATTTTTTTTCATCGTTGTATGTGGCATGATCATCAGTTATCTAAGAGACGATCACTTGAGACTTGAGGCAGAAAGAGCACAAATAAAGTCAAGAGAAAAGTGAACGTAGGGAGTAACAGAATAAGGCGCTAAGGATGCAAGTAAGAGATCATTAAATTACTATTTGAGTTACAACACATACAGAGTACAAGTACTTTTCAAAAACGATTTTTCTTTTTTTGCAAGGACCTGGAAGACGTACGATCCAGTTGATGAACTTAGTATCGGCTGAAATGGACATCATCGACATAGGAGGTACTTGAATGAGAAAAGTGTTGTGGTACTTTGGCTTATGTATATCGCATAAATTGTGATAAATACAGACACTCGTTTTCAGTATGTTGCTTGTAAAGATATTATGTAGTCGAACCGTTATTATTTCATGAATCGTCAATGATTATGCCGTCCAGCTCATCCCACCCTCGTACGTCCTGTCAGAATAATTCGCTAGATCTGAATTTTTACACGAGAAAATATTCAGAGGAAGATCTCAGCAACAACGCAGTAGAAGTAGCTATTCTTACAACGCTCCAATAAATCCGTACGGCGGCTGTCATTAAATTATTGATATCAGCCAACTCGTTCTTCTTTGGTTAAAAAAAGATTCAAATGTGTGTGAAATCTTATGGGACTTAACTGCTAAGGTCATCGGTCCCTAAACTTACACACTACTTAACCTAAATTATCCTACGGACAGACACAGACACACATGCCCGAGATAGGACTCGAATCTCCGCCGGGACCAGCCGCACAGTCCATGGCTGCAGCGCCTCAGACGGCTCGGCTAATCCCGCGTGGCTCTTTGGTTAAAACAACAGTCGAGATTGCAATAACATTTGTTTATTCTGACTGGTTTCGGCTTTTGTTGAATCCATCCTCAGATTTTTTAGGCTCCTTATGGCTGGTGCTGGTGGATCCTCGGTTTTTTTCGTGACACCACGATCCTACCTACCACATATTTAAGTGATTAACTTGCAAGACTACAGATTAATGAAAGCGCGAGATAAGCCATTTCAGTTGTGAGATACTGGTACATTAACAATCGGTGTATCCTCCAGAATGTTGAATGTAAGCATGCAAATGTGCATGCATGTTGTAGTACAGGTGCCGGATGTCCGTTTGCGGAATGCAGTCGCATGCTTGTTGCACTTGGTCGGTCGGTACACGGACGGTTAATACTGGTTGTGGATGACGCTGGACTTGTCATCCAATGATGTCCCATATATTCTGGACCGGAGAGAAATCTGGTGATCGAGGAGGAGAAGGCAACATGTCGACACTCCGTAGAGCATGTTGGGTTACAACAGCGGTATGTGGGCGAGCGTTATCCCGATGGAAAACACACCCTGGGATGCTGTTCGTGAATGGCAGCACAACAGGTCGAATGACCAGACTGACGTCAGTTTTGCAGACAGGGTGTGTGGGATAAGGACGGAGTGCTCCTGTCATACGAAGTCGCACGCCAGACCATTATTCCAGATGTAAGTCCATTGTATCTAGCACGCAGACAGATTGATTGCAGGCTCTCAACTGGCCTCCATTTGACCAACACACGGCCATCACTGACACCGAGACACCTCCAACTTGCCCCCCAATGAGCTCTCACTTGACACCACTGAAGTCGCAAATGGAGGCCGTTTGGGGTCAGTGGAATGCACGCTACAGGCCGTCTGGTCGGAACTGTCCTTGAAGTAATCGATTTGTAACTGCTTGTTGTGTTGCTGTGGTGCCACCTGCTGCTCAATTTGTTACTGCAGACGCAGTAAGATGCGCCAGAGACATACACCTAACACGATGGTCTTCCCTCTCGGTAGTGCCACGTGGCCGTCCGGAGCCTGGTCTTCTTGCGACCGTACATTCTCATGACCACCACTGGCAACAGTGATTTATAGTAGCTACGTTCCTGCCGAGACCCTCTGTAGAATGCAGAAGGCACAGCCAGCTTCTCGTAGCCCTATAACATGACCTAGTTCAAGCTCATAGAGGTGTTGACGACGGCGTTTTTGTCATCTTGAAGGCATTCTTGGCTAATGCAACTCATCACCTCCAGTCTCAGAGGCAGCTAGCGCTCAAGACCGTTACAGTGTCTATTTAAAGCAAACGTGTTTTGCAGTAGAAACACGCCTACAAATTTTGGTTACTATCCCGCAACTCTTTCTTGGTCTTGCGATTTTTTTTCCGTCAGTGTAATAACATCTTATCCTGTTTCTGTGATCACCATCTCGCTCCGTATGGAGGGATGCCGGTTTAATTTTTTGGGCGTGCAAGTTGAGAAGTACAGAAACCAAACGTCGTCGCCATGATCCTGATACCAGCTGACAGTGTATGTAGTGCAACATTATGAAATGAAATGTACGAGTTGCATTCAAGTTCTAAGGCCTCCGATTTTTTTTCTAATTAACTACTCACCCAAAATCGATTAAACTGGCGTTACTTCTCGACGTAATCGCCCTGCAGACGTACACATTTTTCACAACGCTGACGCCACGATTCCATGGCAGCGGCGAAGGCTTCTTTAGGAGTCTGTTTTTACCACTGGAAAATCGCTGAGGCAATAGCAGCATGGCTGGTGAATGTGCGGCCACGGAGAGTGTCTTTCATTGTTGGAAAAAGCCCAAAAGTCACTAGGAGCCAAGTCAGGTGAGTAGGGAGCATGAGGAATCACTTCAAAGTTGTTATCACGAAGAAACTGTTGCGTAACGTTAGCTCGATGTGCGGGTGCGTTGTCTTGGTGAAACAGCACACGCACAGCCCTTCCCGGACGTTTTTGTTGAAGTGCAGGAAGGAATTTGTTCTTCAAAACACTTTCGTAGGATGCACCTGTTACCGTAGTGCCCTTTGGAACGCAATGGGTAAGGATTACGCCTCGCTGTCCCAGAACATGGACACCATCATTTTTTCAGCACTGGTGGTTATCCGAAATTTTTTTGGTGGCGGTGAATCTGTGTGCTTCCATTGAGCGGACTGGCGCTTTGTTTCTGGATTGAAAAATGGCATCCACGTCTCATCCATTGTCACAACCGACGAAAAGAAAGTCCCATTCACGCTGTCGTTGCGCGTCAACATTGCTTGGCAACATGCCACACGGGCAGCCATGTGGTCGTCCGTCAGCATTCGTGGCACCCACCTGGATGACATTTTTCGCATTTTCAGGTCGCCATGCAGGATTGTGTGCACAGAATCCACAGAAATGCCAACTCTGGAGGCGGTCTGTTCAACAGTCATTCGGCGATCCCCCAAAACAATTCTCTCCACTTTCTCGATCATGTCGTCAGACCGGCTTGTGCGGGCCCGAGGTTGTTTCGGTTTGTTGTCACACGATGTTCTGCCTTCATTAAACTGTCGCACCCACGAACGCACTTTCGACACATCCATAACTCCATCACCACATGTCTCCTTCAACTGTCGATGAATTTCAATTGGTTTCACACCACGCAAATTCAGAAAACGAATGATTGCACGCTGTTCAAGTAAGGAAAACGTCGCCATTTTAAGTATTTAAAACAGTTCTCATTCTCGCCGCTGGCGATAAAATTCCATCTGCCGTACGGTGTTGCCATCTCTGGGACGTATTGACAAGGAACGCGGCCTCATTTTAAAACAATGCGCATGTTTCTATCTCTTTCCAGTCCGGAGAAAAAAAATCGGTGGCCTTAGAACTTGAATGCACCTCGTATATCCCACCGGAGGTTCAAGTCCTCCCTCGGGCATGGGTGTGTGTGTTGTCTTTAGCGTTAGTTTAAACAGTGTGTAAGTCTAGGGACCGATGACCTCAGCAGTTTGGTCCCATAGGAATACACACACACTTGAACATTTTGAAATGTATAAAGCGTGTTTGTAAATTCCCGTTAGAAACTTGTAGAGGGGAGTGAGTACGTAATATTTTTAACAGGAAGTCATGTCCAGGAAAGTACAGTTTCCGTTCTACGACGGTTTCATTTCGGAGGTGTAACGCGTCCACGTCTGCTGAGGGAAAGGGCAAAGTCTCAGAACTGCTTGTCCTGGTAAGTAACACGGTAGACAGGATGATGGTTACTACCTCAGACGGTCATCTGTCACTTAACTTACGCAAAGTTTAGTTTACGAGATTCCTGTAGAGACAAATGAAGATCTGCTGGCACATGTTCTGTCCCTGCACTAGAAATTGAAGAAACATCAGGTGGGATGGAGAGTGTGTACCAGAATATGCTTCGTAGGCACAATGTCTGTAACAACGTTGGTGGTCGCCACATCGAACCGCTGTTGTAATGCATCTGTGCTGTTCTGTACGTGCAGAGCGCAGGGTTCTTTTTTGTTTTGGAACAATGTAAACACGTAATCCAGAATGAGATTTCCACTCTGCAACAGAGTGTGCACTGATATGAAACTTCCTGGCAGATTAAAACTGTGTGCCGGACCGAGATTCGAACTCGTGACATTTGCCTTTCTCGGGCAAGTGCTCTACCAACTGAGCTACCCAAGCACAACCCAAGCCCCGTTGTCACAGCTTTACTTCTGCCAGTACCTCGTCTCCTGACTTCCAAACTTTACAGAAGCTCTACTGCGAACTTGTAATGTTTAAGTGTTAATACAAACAAATGTGGTTAAGTGATAAATGGATGTTTCGTTTAGTTTCCTTTCGAATTGTTACCTAATAACTGTACCGCATCACGCTAATTCACTTCCTCAACCAAAAGTGGAGAAGTTAAAGATCTGAACTGAAACCATCTGATTCAAAATATTAAGCTTTCTCTCCCCTCTATAAGTCCTAGAAATTTGTAACGCGAATTTTCGAACACCCTGCATAGTCTGACGGCGATCGGTATTGGGGAATAAGTGAACAGTATAGTATTAGCTTTTTACATTATTAAATAAGTTCTTTGCCAAACAGTATCACTCACTAGGGATAAATGGAATGAGGCTACGCTGTTGGAAAACAGACTGACCTTGTAATCTGGAGGAAATTAGATTAGACTAGATTTACTTTCATTCCAATTGATTCATAGTGAGGAGGTCCTCCAGGATGTAGAACATGTCAGAAAAACAACAATACATGACAAATATTTACAACTCAAACCAATAAGTTAATTTATCATTCCACAGGTCCCAAGTGGCATGGTCGTCATTTTTTAATGAACACTATATGAAAGAATCATTTTACAAATACTAATGCAGTGAATTTAAAATAAGAAAGTTTTTTATTTATTTATAGGGTAATAAACGTGTAATACAACTACCAAATACATATTTACAATGAACACATTACTGCACTGAACTGGTGCAGAAGTTAGATTGTACTTACACACACACACCCACACACACACACACACACACACACACATACTCACACTTACTTACAATGAACACATTACTGCACTGAAACTGTGCAGAATATATATATATAAATCAGTTGATTCTACTGAGAAATTCATCAGTGGAGTAGAAGGAGTTGGCCACCAATAAATCCTTTAGGCTTCTCTTAAACTGAATTTCATTGGTTGTTAAGCTTTTTATGGCTGTTGGCAAGTTATTGAAACTCTGTGTTCCTGAATAACGCACAACTTTTTGTACAAGACTAAGTGACTTTAAATCCTTGTGAAGATTATTCTTATTTCTAGTATTGATTCCATGAATTGAGCTGTTGATTTGAAAAAGTGATATATTTTTAATGACAAATTTCATTAAGGAATAAATATATTGGGAAGCAGTAGTTAGTATCCCTAGTTCCGTAAACAGGCTGCCGCAGGATGTTCTTGAGTTCACACCACATATAACTCTTACTGCACGTTTTTGTGCCCGGAAAACTTTAGCTTGGCTTGATGAATTGCCCCAAAAAATAATTCCATATGACATTATGGAATGAAAGTAAGCATAGTATGCCAGCTTTTTTATTTTTATATCCCCTATGTCTGACACAATCCGCATTGGAAATAAAGATTTGTTAAGACGCTTCAGCAGTTCTGTGGTGTGCTCTTCCCAGTTGAATTTATTATCAAGCTGTAATCCCAAGAATTTAACACTGTCCACTTCTTCTATCTGCTTGTCATCGTATGTTGGGCATATACTTGTGGGGCACCCATTTCAAGTTCTGAACTGCATGTAGTGTGTTTTTTCAAAGTTTAGTGATAAAGAATTGGCTACGAACCAGTGATTAATGTCCACAAATATTTTATTAGCTGACCTTTCTAAGACTACACTTGATTTGCTCTAATCTCCATACGGCCATTCTGATTTAGGTTTTCCGTGGTTTCTCGAAGTTAGTTCTGGTAAATGCTGGATTGGTTCATACTACAAGGCCACGGCTGGCTACCTACCCATCCTTGTCAAACGAGATCAGTAAGTATACTAATGCCGTTATAGGCTAGTACTACTAATTCTAACAACAGACTTGGCAAACCCCTATCCATTACTAACATGTAACATTTTCTGTCCGACAACAATAACTGCAAATCTCCTATACGGTACTACATCTTTCTAATATAAGCAGTGCAGTCACGTGCTATTGGTGCGTCACTTTGGCCATTCCCATATCGCACCCTGCTATGGATTCCCTGTACGTTTCGTATGACCTGTACGGTTCCTTCCGCGTGCGGGAGTTCCTTAAAGAGTGGTGTATATTTCTGGACGTACCAGACAGCGGCACGACCAGCGCTGGTCTCTGAGGAGCGGCCAGAGGTGAGGTCCTGGTGGTCCAGAGGCGGCGCGTGCCACGCATCCCAGAGCGCGCCGCCGCCGGCATTGATCGGCTAGCAGCCAGCCCTCCAGTATTTCCTTCATTACGTGCAGAGCAGGAGGAACGACTTTCATTTTCTCCCTACCAGGACTCCAAAGGCTCCCCACAATAAAGAGGCTAAGGAATGTAGGTCACACACATACGAAGTGTTTGAGGAAAGTAATGAGACTAACAACACTAAGAGCTGTCTGCCAACGCTATATTGTTCTACTTGTGTAGGCAAGTGTGTTCATCCCTTCCAGATGTTCAGTCCGAGCTTCAGCTCCGTACAGACGTCATGTGATTTTTGATAGCGCCATCAATGGAGTAGTATTTCGTGTGCATATCATCATCATCATCAGCCAATTCAATCATTAAATGATGTGGCCTCTTCGAGTCGCGGATTCAGGTAGACTTTCAGCAGTCTTCTCCAAGCGGGACGGTCTTGGGCAGTTCTCTGCCAGATGTTGCCAGCGATCTTCTTGATGTCTTTGTCCCATCTGTCTGGTGGTCTTCCTCTCGGCCTCCGGTGCTCTCTCGGACTCCACTCCAGTACTAGCTTCGTCTATCTGTTGTCTTTTCTTCTTTTCTTCTTGCGACGTATATATATATATATATATATATATATATATATATATATATATATATATATATATATACAGGGTTATTACAAATGATTGAAGCGATTTCACAGCTCTACAATTACTTTATTATTTGAGATATTTTCGAAATACTTTGCACACAAATACAAAAACTCAAAAAGTTTTTTTAGGCATTCACAAATGTTCGATATGTGCCCTTTTAGTGATTCGGCAGACATCAAGCCGATAATCAAGTTCCTCCCACACTCGGCGCAGCATGTCCCCATCAATGAGTTCGAAAGCATCGTTGATGCGAGCTCGCAGTTCTGGCACGTTCTTGGTAGAGGAGGTTTAAACACTGAATCTTTCACATAACCCCACAGAAAGAAATCGCATGGGGTTAAGTCGGGAGAGCGTGGAGGCCATGACATGAATTGCTGATCATGATCTCCACCACGACCGATCCATCGGTTTTCCAATCTACTGTTTCAGAAATGCCGAACATCATGATGGAAGTGCGGTGGAGCACCATCCTGTTGAAAGATGAAGTCGGTGCTGTCGGTCTCCAGTTGTGGCATGAGCCAATTTTCCGCGGGCTGCGCGTGAAACTTGCCCACACGCGTTCAACCGTTTCTTCGCTCACTGCAGGCCGACCCGTTGATTTCCCCTTACAGAGGCATCCAGAAGCTTTAAACTGCGCATACCATCGCCGAATGGAGTTAGCAGTTGGTGGATCTTTGTTGAACTTCGTCCTGAAGTGTCGTTACACTGTTATGACTGACTGATGTGAGTGCATTTCAAGCACGACATACGCTTTCTCGGCTCCTGTCGCCATTTTGTCTCACTGCGCTCTCGAGCGCTCTGACAGCAGAAACCTGAAGTGCGGCTTCAGCCGAACAAAACATTATGAGTTTTTCTACGTATCTGTAGTGTGTCGTGACCATATGTCAATGAATGGAGCTACAGTGAATTTATGAAATCGCTTCAATCATTTGTAATAGCCCTGTATATATATATATATATATATATATATATATATATATATGTGTGTGTGTGTGTGTGTGTGTGTGTGTGTGTGTGTGTGTGTGTGTACTAAGAAAATGGAACAGCGGAATTTTACAGCAACGTTATGCCATCAAATTTTGTGTTAAACTTTGGGAATCCGCGTGAGACCTTTCAAAAGATAAAACAGGCCTATGGGGAACATTCCTTATCAAGAGCACAAGTGTTTCGCTGGCACAACGCATTTTTTTGAAGGCCGAGAACACGTCGAAGATGAACCTTGCTAAGGGAGAAACTTGGAAAATCTAAGAGAACGTCAATTGTGTACGGCTCTTGTCAGATCAGACCGATGGTTAACAATAAGGATGACCACTTAAACAATTTCACCGTAAATCAAATTTTGATCGAAGATCTGCACAAGCGAAAAGACTGCGCCACGGTGAGGACGAGAAACCCTAACTGAGCAGAAGGACAATCGAAGAAACTTGTACGTTGATCTTGTTGAGAGGACTGCCAATGACCACGAACGGTTCAGTCGTCTGATAACAGAGGATGAATCCTGGAGTTTTGAGTATGGTCCTGAGACAAAGCGGCAAACGAGAAGTAGCACACTGAGACATCTTCTCGTCCGCAAAAAGCCCGAATGAGCAAATCAGGGATCAAAATAACGCTGATTTGGTTTTTTGGCAGTTCATAAAGATTTTCTTCCTCCAGGACAAACTATCAACCAAGGGTTTTCCGAAGATGCCCTTGAAATGCTCAGGAAAGGGATGACTGCAAGTATGTGGTAGCTACACCCTGAAATGAGATGTGGCGAGGGCCTCCCAGCGGGTAGACCAGACTGCCTGGTGCAAGGCTTTTGAGGTGATGCCACTTCGGCGACTTGTGCGTCAATGAGGATGAGATGATGATGAAGGCGACAAAAACACACAGTCCCTGAGGGAAGAAAATCTCCAAACTAGCCGGGAATCGAACCCAGGCCTTATGGCATGACAAGTCGGCGCGCTGTCTACTCAGCTATGGTGTTGGACAGCTTCACTATGACAACACCCCATGTCACATGGCCACGTCCGTCACGGAATTATGACCTCAAAAGGCATTTCTATTGTTCCACACCTGGTGTGAGTCCTTGCGACTTTTTTCTTTTCCCTAAATTGAAAAATGTCTTAAAAAGGCGTCGTTTCGGGACTCAAAGCGACCGACATGTTAAAAGCCCTACCAGTTGAAGCCTTTCAGCGCTGATACCAAGACTGGGAACAACGACTCTACCAGTGTATAGCTGCCGAAGGGAACTACTTTAAAGGGGACAATATTGTTGTTGTTTGAAAAAAGTGAAAGCTTTAGTAGATAAAAAATCAGTCTCATAACTTTTCTCACACACTTGGCGTATGTACGTTAACAAAAAAAAAATGGATCTGAGCACTATGAGACTTAAATTCTGAGGTCATCAGTCCCCTAGAACTTAGAACTACTTAAACATAACTAACCTAAGGACATCACACACATCCATGCCCGAGGCAGGATTCGAACCTGCGACCGTAGCGGTCGCGCGGTTCCAGACTGTAGCGCCTAGAACCGCTCGGCCACCTCGGCTGTACATTAAGGGTAACAAGGTTCACAGACATACGTAGTACAGAATGTTGAACCTCAAAGGTGCATCATTGATATATCTTTAGAGAATAGTTGGGGAAATTATGAAACATCCAACACTAAAAACCCTATATTTTTTTCTGTTTCGAAAAACCCAAAAATATGCAGCAAATTCACCTATGCCAAAGGAAGAACCTATGGTTATTAAGACACCAAACTTATCTTTAGCAGGAAGGGGTTATTGTTAAAAGTGGTCATGGCCCATCATGTTTCTTGTCCTCCACCAGCTGAGAAAATTCTGTCACTACCCACTAGCTCCCCTGCTCCCCGTCCAAAGAAATAAAGTGTTCTCAGCTTCAAAGCCGGCAGATGACCTCAGATGTTAAGTCCCATAGTGCTCAGAGCCATTTGGCTGGCGTGAAGCCAAAGGAAATTACACACCGAGGTAACAAAAGTCCAGGGATACCTCCTAATATCGGTCCTCCTTTTTCGTGGCGTAGTACAGCAACTCGACGTGGCATGGACTCACCAATTCGTTGAAATCCCCTGCAGAAGGAATGAGCCATGCCACTCCTATAGCCGTCCACAATTGTGACTGTGTTGCTGGTGCAGGATTTTCTGCACGAATTGATCTCTCTTTTATGTCCCATAAATGCGGGATGGATGGCCAGAGCATTATCTCGAACTATCCAGAATGTTCTTCAAACCAGTCGTGAACAATTGTGGCCCAGTGACATGGTGGAATGCCATCCACGAGAATTCCATCGTTGTTCGGGAACATGAAGTCCATGATTAGCTGCAAAGAGTCTCCAACTAGCGGAACGTAACCAGTAAATGATCGGTTCAGTTGCACAAGAGGACCCAGTCCATTCCATGTACACACAGCCCACACCATTATGGAGCCACCACCACCAGCTTCCGCAATGGCTTGTTGATAACTTGGAACTTTGGCTTCGTGGGGTCTTCACCTCAATCGAACCATGCCAGCAGCTTTTACCAGCTCAAATCGGATGTCATCTGACCAGGCCATGGTCTTCCAGTCGTCTAAGAGTCCAACCGATATGGTTATGAGTCCAGGAGAAGCACTGCAGGTGATGTCGCGCTGTTAGCGCACTGGCGTCGGTCGTCTGCTGACATAGCCCATTAACGCCAAGTATCTCAGCACTGTCTAACGGATACGTTCGTCGTACGTCCCACGTTGATTTTTGGGGTTATTTCACGTAGTGCTGCTTTTCTGTTAACACTGACAACACTACGCAAATACCGTTACTCTCGATCATTAAGTTGTCCGTGGTGAGACATAATGCCTGATATTTGTTTCCAGAATGAGATTTTCACTCTGCAGCGGAGTGTGCGCTGATATGAAACTTCCTGGCAGATTAAAACTGTGTGCCCCACCGAGACTCGAACTCGGGACCTTTGCCTTTCGCGGGCAAGTGCTCTACCATCTGAGCTTCCGGAGCACGACTCACGCCCGGTACTCACAGCTTTACTTCTGCCAGTATCTCGTCTCCTACCTTCCAAACTTTACAGAAGCTCTCCTGCGAATCTTGCAGAACTAGCACTCCTGAAAGAAAGGATATTGCGGAGACATGGCTTAGCCACAGCCTTCCGAGTTCGAGTCTCGGTCGGGCACACAGTTTTAATCTGCCAGGAAGTTTCATATCAGCGCACACTCCGCCGCAGAGTGAAAATCTCATTCTGGAAACATCCCCCCGGCTGTGGCTAAGCGATGTCTCTGCAATATCCTTTCTTTCAGGAGTGCTACTTGTGCAAGGTTCGCAGGAGAGCTTCTGTAAAGTTTGGAAGGTAGGAGACGAGATACTGGCAGAAGTAAAGCTGTGAGTACCGGGCGTGAGTCGTGCTTCGGTAGCTCAGACGGTAGGGCACTTGCCCGCGAAAGGCAAAGGTCCCGAGTTCGAGTCTCGGTCGGGCACATAGTTTTAATCTGCCAGGAAGTTCCTGATATTTGTTACTCTCGGCACATCCTTGACACTGTGGATCTCGGAATATTGAATTGCCTAACGATTTCCGAAACAGAATGTCCCACGCATCTAGCGCCAACTACAATTCCGCGTTCAAAGTGTGTTACTTACCGCCTTGCCGGCATAATCATGTCGGAAACTTTTTCACATGAATCATCTAAGTACAAATGAGAGGCTCGCTTTTTTTTCTTTACTGTAATTTTAACACCTTATACAAGGTAGGCCGGCAGCGGCAATACTACGCCGCTCTTCGGCCACATATAATACAAGTAGAAACAGGAAGACATAGAAAAACAAAAGAAAATGATGGACAAAAAACAGTATACACAGTGAGTAAAAACACGGAGCCGTAAAATAAAAAACGTTTAGCACTGGTTCACGAACACAGACGACTGAAAAGACACACGTGAGCGTGGGCGGTGAAACACTAAAGCATTAACACGATGGCACACACAAAAAACCGATGGCGATGATCTCCGGCGCGCGAATGTTCACTGTACATGTACGAGTCCGGGGACCTGCCAAAGGGGAAAGGGTGGGGGAGGAGGGAGAGGGGAGGGTGTTGATGACAGTGGCAGAGGAGATGGAGGAAAGAAGCTTGGGGGTAGCGGAAGCCTGGGGGAGAGGAGGAAGGGAGGAAGGGAGGAGGGAGAAAAGGGGGTAGAAGGGGAGGATCAAAGTTGGTAGGAGGAGTAGATGGAGGGGATGTGGGCATCATCAGGGAGGGGGAGTTGGCGGAAGCCATCTTGGGCGAGGGTATGGAGAGTGGAGAGATGGAGGGCCGGTGGGACGTGCGAATACAGGTGAGGTGGCAGACAGGGATGGAAGAGGATGGGAGAGACAACCAGGTCAGGGGGATCAAGTTTACAGGAGGTGTACAGGATCCGTATCCGTTCGAGGAAAAGGAGGAGGTGTGGGAACAGAATGAGGTCATACAGGATCCATGTGGGGGAGGGGAGGCGGATGCAATAGGTGAGGTGGAGCACATGGTGTTCTAAGATTTGAAGGGATTTGTAAAAGGTAGGAGGGGTGGAGATCCAGGGGGGATGGGCATAGCAGAGGATAGGGCAGATGAGGGATTTATAGGTGTGGAGGATGGTGAAGGGGTCCAGACCCCATGTGCAGCCAGATAGGAGATTGAGGAGACGGAGTCTGGAGCGTGCCCGGGCCTGGATAGTCCAAAGATGGGGGGGTCCAGGAGAGGCGATAAATGGTGATAGAAGTCGAGGAGACGGAAGGAAGGTGTGGTTTTGCCTACAATGATCGCCTGGGTCTTGGAAGGATTGACCTTGAGGAACCACTGGTTACACCAAGTGGTGAACCGGTCAAGATGGGATTGGAGAAGGTGTTGGGAGCATTACAGGGTGGGGACGAGGGCAAGGAAGGCGGTGTCATCGGCGTACTGGAGAAGGTGGACGGGGGGGGGGGGGGGGTGAAGGCGGCGGCATGTCCGCCGTATACAGAAGGTAGAGAAGAGGGGAGAGGACGAAACCTTGGGGCACACCGGCAGAGGGGTAGAAGGATTAGGAATCAGCCTCGCCAATCCACTGCCATTTGATTCCTTGAGTACGCGATACTACCGCCATCTGTATATGAGCATGTTGAATTTTGTCACCTCAGTGCAATCTCTTGCTACCTGGAAAGACATGCCCTTAAAAGTTACTTAAATGATAGTGAGGAGTCCAAGTTTGGAACAAAAAGCCGGCGCAAATGGCAATGGGAGGATGCTGCAGGCATTAGCAATTGCTGGTCCGTAAGTAACACCCCTCATTGACGATGCCGACCAGGAAGTCTTCGTTTACACTTAAAATCGGGCCGGCCGAAGTGGTCGAGCGGTTCTAGGCGCTGCAGTCTGGAACCGCGCGACCGCTACGGTTGCAGGTTCGAATCCTGCCTCGAGCATGGATGTGTGTGATGTCCTTAGGTTAGTTAGGTTTAAGTAGTTCTAAGTTCTAGGGGACTGATGACCACAGCAGTTAAGTCCCATAGTGCTCAGAGCCTTAAAATCGAGTGTGTCGAGTGTTTTGCTTGGATACGTGGGCATTTCATTTCGACAGGCACTTACATGTATCTAGGAGACGAAATTAGAAAAGCTAGTTGCATTCTAGATTCCTGGTATGTCATATGCTCTAATTTCCCGTATATTTTTTAAATGTTCGAATGTGTGTGAAATCTTATGGGACTTAACTGCTAAGGTCAACAGTCCCTAAGCTTACACACTACTTAACCTAAATTCCCTAAGGACAAACACACACACCCATGCTGCTACAAAACAACGATTATGTTAATTTCGCGTAGTTCCTCGAAATCGTGTAGTTTGTTCCAGCGAATGATTTGTATAGCAACGTCGATCAATCCTCAGTCGGTCCTAGGAGGACTTACCACTCCTTTCAGCCTTAGCACTTATTTGATCAAAATGCAAAACTCCAAGCTGCAGCGTTTTCCAAATAGGTTAAACTCGTGAACTACTAAATCCAGAGAAAGAATCTCATCCACATCAGTCTCAACTAAAATCAGTTCACCTTTCCGAGTAGTTGGGAGCATTTATACAGAAAGTCACAAAAACAATTGTACCACACAGTGCAACCTTTTTCAAGTTCATGTCGCATTATTTGTTGTTCCGAATGTCTGTTTATTATTGCAAATGAAATTTTGCTTTTACAGCAAATGATTGATGCGTTACATTAACAACGCTCCCAAATGACTGGGGCTATAGCATTCGTCATACTATTCACATACAATGTTAAACTAGTAGTTTCTCAAACTGTTTATAAATTAACTGAAACTAGCTGGCCGGTTAATACTGTGTGGGCAGTGTGGCTCGATAAGCGATATCCCCGCCGCCGGTATGGGTCATCTTTCCGGCGCCACCTACCGGGCCGATCGGAAGCCAGAGAAAAAGTTGAGGAAGAGGAAGGGAGTTTGATTTGGGACGCCGAGCAGTAGCAGCGTTTCGGGAACTGTGGCCGGCAGCTAAGGTCCGGTGTCAGCCAGCAAGCAGAGCACGTCTAGAAGGGGCTGTTTACCCGGGTGACGGCGCCGTGGCAAATATCGCCAGAGTGGAAAGAGACGTTACTGGGAAGGCGTTGGTGTTGTTTTTCCGCTTGCTTCATGTCTCCTGGCATCCGGATCTGCAGCGGCTGGCTTCGTCGAACAAGCAAGAGGGTAAGGGCCTTACGTGTCCTGTAAATAGTGGTCGGAATCCACTACTGGGTTCTGTGCGGTTGACTGTATTTTCTTCGGCGGCCGTCGCTACTCCTACTAAGTCTGGCCTACAATGTGTTGATTTTAATTGCTTTAATACGTAATGTTTTAAAGTGTATGTGGTGTGATCATTAACGTTTACAAGGGCCTGTAGTGCTGAGACATTCCATTGTAGATCCATACTGTCAAGGTCTAACCGCCATTGTTACGTTTCTGTTTGAACTAATAGTGTGTCTGAGACAGGTGTATAATTTTGAAATCAGTAGTTTCCTAAATTCTTACCAGTTATTGAGAGGCCAGTTGTTGTTGTTGTTGTGTGTTTAGTGGTATGAAACGGATTCTATGGTTGGTGATACCAGAATTCCTTCAATGACAGTAGATCGATACTGTAATTAATTTCATGTATTAATTTTACTGGTGTGTTGTAATGAGTTATTGTGTTTCTAGCTATTTAAGGCAGATGTCAGTCCACTGTAGATACCCACTAGTTCTAGGATTTTCTCGTGCCCATTCGTGACCGTTGCTGCTCCCGTCTGGGAGTCCATATCGAACCTGCATTGCAAACAGCTGAACGGGCGGGCGTCTGTTTTCTGAGGGTATTACTTGAATCTCACGAGTTTGTTTGCTCACCTGAAATTTTATATTTTATATGCTAAATTATGTGGTGCCTACCATTTAAGTGACCTATTGGGTGCCATGGCATCCGATTGTTGCCTGAACTCTGAATTATTTTTGTAATAACAATCAGTCGTAATGAAAGAGTACTTTAGTTAAATTTTAGCAAATTGTTCCTCAGCCTTATTATAATTTAGAGTATATAAAATTTAACTCATTTCAGTAAATGTGAAATAGGCCATAAGTGCCGCGTTTTCATGAATGTTTAAATTTGAAGTAATTTATTTTCACTTGAATGGTAATTTTTAAAGATGTGTGGAAGTTTTAAACATGTGATGGTTTTGTCAAGTTATCTTGTTTAAAGGAACCAAATAAAATGTTAATTTCAACTGTCGACGGTGATTGCCTGATGTGTTACTTTGGTCCAGTCTTACCACCCTACAGCCTATTGTGCTGAGTTTTTGTCGTTGCGTAAAAGGTGTAATTACATGTTGTCTCGACACTTCACTGTGTGCCAGGCCAGGACTCGAATCCAGGACCCCTGCCTTTCTCGGACTAGTGTTCTACCGCCGAGCTATCCAAGCACGACTCAGGACCCTTCCTCACAGCTTTACTTCCGCCATGCTTCATCTCCTACCTTCCAAACTTCACAGAATTTCTCCTACATGTCGTGCGGTACTAGCACTCCTGCAACGAAGGATATCGCGGAGACATGGCTTAGTCACAGTCTGGGGGATTGATTCCAGAATGAATTTTCACTCTGCAACGGAGTGCGCACTGATCAGAAACTTTCTGGTAGATTAAAAATGTGTACCAGATCGTGACTAGAACCTTGGACGTTTGCCTTCGAAGGCAAGTGTGGCCAAGTACTAGCAGAAGTAAAGCTGTGAGGGCGGGTTGTGAGTAGTGCTCGCGTAGCTCAATTGATAGAGCATTTGCCGTAAAGCCAGAAGTATCGATCCGACAAACAATTGTAAACTGCCAGGACATTTTATATCAGTGCACACTCCGCTGAAGAGTGAAAGTTTTATCAATCATTCTCAATCTGTGTTCAGTATTTCGATTCCATAATTGCGATGAGGAGATCCACGAAAGGAATTAATTGTGATAAATCGTAAGTGACTGCTCTGTTGATTGGTATAAATGTTGGTATCTGCGCCTTACATTCGATGATACTGTTTGAGGAAATATTTTATGCTTAAAATTGAAAATCACCTTCGTCCACCACTGAGTGGTGAATCTCAAACCCCTCCTCATACAATATTAGCTTTATAGCTCAGATACAAAACAATACAGGAGACCACGACCGCTTTCGGATGTAGCCTTTCTTTGATACGAATGTGACTTCTTCCGTTGTAAACAATCCGTATGGATCTGACGAACGCCTCTACCTGCCGAAAGCGACCATGATCGCCAGAATCATTTCACAACTGTCTCTAAAATACTGATTTGCTGTATCTCTCGAAGACAATACGTCTGCCCTTATAAGACGGTAGTCAGATTTTCACACCAACTAAGCTATGTTGGTGTAGAAATTTGATGTACCATGCGAACCTTAAGTCAAAGATGAAATTACTTCCTTCTTGCGTATAAAATTTATTTGCTAATATAATTTACCATTAGAATTAAAAGCACAAAATTTTAGATGGTCTGCAGCGGTAATTACTTTCGTTAACCAGTTTTCGGCCTACAAGGTCATCATGAGACGTCCACTGACTACAGTTGTCAAAGACAAAGCCGAAAGCAGTTTAAAGAAGTACTGTAAATGAACACTGTAGGAAGTACACAGTTTTGTGCTTTTAATTTACTGTATAAAGTTGTTTTACCAAGAAGTGATGGAATAATCAGTTGGCATAAGTGACATAATTTACAGGGTATGTGTCCGGTGGAGGGCTTTTGCAGCTACAATCTTTTGTGACCAGCACGCAAAGTAAATCGGAGCTATGGTTTCGTAACATGGCTGCACTCAAGGTCAGTAAGGAATGAAATACGATGCCAGCTGTGGCAACTGGAATGAAAGTGGATTGCTAGGGAATTAACGACCGGTACTTATCACCAGCCGACACGTTGTTGAGTTGTTTGCTTTTTTCTGCCAGCGGCTGAACCTAAGCCGCCCATGAGTCAGCGTCCCCAGGAGTCGCATAGAGGTCCAGCAAGTGGGCAAGTCTTTGGAATTCGTGTAGATGTTCTGACGGTGATGTTCCTGTAGCAGATTTGCAACGGCTTCTCGCTCTTTAAACCTGCTCATCGTGTCAGGACAAGTCTGTAGCAAATGTGACGTAAGGGTATTCAGGGGTTACGAAAGGAAGAATCACGGCATGCGACAGAATATAACTTTGATGGCAATGTCTTCCCGAGACTGACGTCTGAAATACTCCACTGTGATACAGACAAGGGGGAGATTGAGTCAATAATTAAATCACTGAAGACCAATGAGTCTCATGGATATCATGGAGTGCCTAGCAGAATATTAGAGTACTATGCTCCACATGTTAGCCCTGTATTTAGCATATTTGTAATTTTGCCTTTAGGAACGGCCAGTTTCCTGAACGATTAAAGTACTCAGTAGTAAAGCCGCTTTCTAAAAAGTGAGAAAGGGATAATGTAGACAATTTTAGACCTATTTCTATGCCATCAGTGTTTGCTAAAGCTATTGAAAAGGCTGTGTATGTAAGGATAATTGATCATTTTATATCGCACGCTTTGCTATCAAAAGTAGAGTTCGGCTTTAGAAGTCCTTTAACAAGTGAAAATGCTAAATTCTCTTTACTCTGCGAGGTAATGGATGGGTTGAAAAAAAGATTTCGAATGATGGGCATATTTTTTGGTTTAACTAAGGCATTTGTGTTGATCACAAAATATTTCTCCAGAAGTTGGACCATTACGGAATACGGGGAGTAGCTCACAATTGCTTCACCTCTTACTTTAGCAACAGACGGCAAGAGATCACTATTCACAATGTTGAGAATGGCTGTGATGTGGGGTCTGAGTGGGGTTACAGTTAAGTGGGGGGTGTCCCAGTGATCAGTGTTGTGGCCACTCCTGTTCCTTATTTATATGTTATGCCCTCTAGTATTACCGGTAACTCTAAAATATTTCTGTTTGCTGATGACACTAGCTTGGTAGTAAAGGACGTTGTGTGCAACATTGGTTCGGTTTCAAATAGTGCAGTTCATGACGTAAGTTCATGGCCTGTAGAAAATAAAGTAACGCTAAATCACAGTAAGACTCAGTTTTTACAGTTTCTAACACGCAATTCAACAAAACCTGACGTTTTAATTTCACAGAATGGGCATATGATTAGTGAAACTGAACAGTTCAAATTTCTAGCTGTTCAGGTAGATAGTAAACTGTCATGGAAAGCCCACGTTCAGGATCTAGTTCAAAGAGTTAATGCTGCCATTTTTACTATTCGAACGGTGTCTCAAGTGAGTGATCGTTCGACACGAAAATTAGTCTACTTTGCTGATTTTCATTCGCTTATGTCGTATGGTATTATATTTTGTGGTAACTCTTCCCATTCTAAAAGAATATTTTTGGCTCAGAAATGGGCGGTTCGGGCAATAAGTGGTGAAAGTTCACGAACCTCTTCTCGACCCCTGTTCACGAATGTGGGTATTTTGACATTTGCCTCTCAATATATCTATTCCTTACTGTCATTTCTTATTAACAGTATTAGCGTATTCCCAAGAACAAGCAGCTTTCACTCAGTTAATACTCGGCAGAAATCAAACCTGCATTTGGATCGAACTTCCTTAACTACTGTGCAGAAAGGTGTGCAGTATACTGCTGCATCCATTTTCAGTAAGGTACCACTCGAATTCAAAAATCTTAGCAGTAATCCACGCGCTTTCAAATCGAAACTGAAGAGCTTCCTCGTGGCTCACTCCTCCTATTTTGTCGAGGAGTTCCTTGAAAAATTAATCTGATTCTTGTTATATTGTTGATTGCGTTTACTTATACTTATGGATTGATTGACTTTTTTCGATTTCATAAGCATT
Source organism: Schistocerca cancellata (assembly GCF_023864275.1). NCBI lineage: Eukaryota > Metazoa > Arthropoda > Insecta > Orthoptera > Acrididae > Schistocerca > Schistocerca cancellata. Next base: position 1,042,601,798 of record NC_064626.1, read on the forward strand.
TTATTTTTATCTGTTATTACTTTTACGTTGTAATGTCAACGACTGACACATTCCATGACCTTGGAGATTTGCCCCTCAATTTTGTCCTACGGAACTTTAAGAGTAAATTAAAAATAAGTAAATAAAGTACAAAGACACAAAGGAATTAATGACATTAGCTGCCAGTGGGAATTGATTTAAATCGATGAAGGGAGTTGAAGATTTGTACCGGACGGGATTCGAACTCGGGTCTCCTTCTTACTAGCCAGATGCACCATCTGGACACAGAGGTCATTGCACCTGCTTGGACTGCCTAGACATATCCGAAAGAAAAGACACTGCAGAGATAACTAAGGTGAGGACGGCCATTGACCACTTCAGTGCGGATGTACTATACACTCAAACTGTAAGGCAAATCGCCGGCCGTGGTGGCAGAGTGGTTCTAGGCGCTTCAGTTTGGAACCACGCGACCGCTACGGTCGCAGGTTCGAATCCTGCCTCGGGCATGGATGTGTGTGATGTCCTTAGGTTAGTAAGGTTTAAGTAGTTCTAAGTTCTAGGGGACTGATGACCTCAGATGTTAAGTCCCATAGTGCTCAGAGCCATTTTTTTTAATTATCCAACTTCATTAATCCAACATAAAAGCAAATCATCAAATCAAATATAGCTCTGTTAACAAATCTTAGAAACATTACAAAAGTGAAATATCTAACTAGCCTTTTATCAAAACAGTTTACGTACATTCTGGGGTTACTCAACGATTACAAATTATCAGTCAACTCATCTATTCTAATGCGCTGGCAAAAACAAAAATCATAATTATTTAACATCTTTACTTGGTTGCATGAAGACTTCTGTTTCCATGTTCAACAATATTGACATACCTGCAATAATCTAACGCTTGGTGGCTTCACTCATCACACCACAAAAACTGCCTACTACATCGTGTTTCCCTCACAGACAGCTACCTACAACTGTGAGGGGGACTATTACGCAGTCTTAAAGCGCATAAAAAGTAGGCCAACGAACGACAGCCAACAGCTTCGTTCGCCGAGATTTGCTTAGTGTGTACGGGCAGCAAATCGGGGCCGTCACAGCGGTTGCCCTTGTTTGCGGTTCAGTCTGCAGGTGGTAACATAAAAGGGTTGGCGGTTGGTAGGTTCTGGGACCCTTCTCGAACTGCGGACACCGAGTCGAGTGTTCGTTGGTTCAGTAGCGACTTACTGTGTTTCTAGAAGGGGCGTGTAAGTAAATTTTTCAGGACAGCCACAAGTCGCACTTATATTGACCGGTTTCATTATTTACTTTAACAAGAGTATCTTCGCCGGCCGCTGTGGTCATGCGGTTCTAGGCGCTCAGTAAGGAACCGCGCGACTGCTACGGTCGCAGGTTCGAATCCTGGCTCGGGCATAGATGTGTGTGATGTCCTTAGGTTAGTTAGGTTTAAGTAGTTCTAAGTTCTAGGGGACTGATGACCACAGATGTTAAGTCCCATAGTGCTCAGAGCCATTTGAGCAAAGAGTATCTTCAGAAACTCTGGAATTTGCGGTTTAAAGTGTGGTTGGTTGGTTGGTTGGTTTTTTGGGGAAGGAGACCAGAGAGCGAGGTCATCGGTCTCATCGGTTTAGGAAAGGACGGGGAAGGAAGTCGGCCGTGTCCTTTCAAAGGAACCATCCCGGCATTTGCCTCGAGCGATTTAGGTAAATCACGGAAAACCTAAATCAGGATGGCCGGACGCGGGATTCAAAAATGGTTCAAATGGCTCTGAGCACTATGGAACTTAACTTCTGAGGTCATCAGTCCCCTAGAACTTAGAACTACTTAAACCTAACCAACCTAAGGACATAACATACATCCATGCCAGAGGCAGGATTCGAACCTGCGACCGTAGCGGTCGTGCGGTTCCAGACTGTAGCGCCTAGAACCGCTCGGCCACTCCGGCCGGCGGACGCGGGATTGAACCGTCGTCCTACCGAATGCGAGTCCAGTGTGCTAGCCACTGCACCACCTCGTTTTTTTTTTTTTTTTTCAAATCACTTACACTTTATTTGGAATCAATTGCATATAAGGTTGACAATAAGGAACAATAATCAAATTTGAATGTTAAGACAATATCTAATTACAGATTCTTTAGACAAATTGCATTCACGGCTGAAGGTCTTGTTGACAATCATCACAATCTGACCAAATCAAGAGAGAAGTGGGCCTCAGACAGTGCTCCAAGGATCGACCTGGGGAAGTCGCTCAACTTCCTAACCGATGAGCCAGGCAGCCAGGAGTTGTATTCAATTAACTGGATGGCAACTCCAACTAGTGACAGTTTATCGCTGCCAACACTCTTGCAACATCTACCTAACGTCTGATAACCAACACAACGATGGAATAACCAAGGCAAGGCGGAACCGGCGGACAGCACTTCGCCTTCTGAATCCGGTGTTTAGAACATCCAGAAGCAGAATGACCCACTACGACCAAAGTAGTCCAAAAGAAACAAATATCCGAACCACAAACAAGGAGGCTATCGAACTACACACCTTACCGGACAGCAGCGGCAAAGGTGCACTGCAGCGAAAATACACTCCTGGAAATTGAAATAAGAACACCGTGAATTCATTGTCCCAGGAAGGGGAAACTTTATTGACACATTCCTGGGGTCAGATACATCACATGATCACACTGACAGAACCACAGGCACATAGACACAGGCAACAGAGCATGCACAATGTCGGCACTAGTACAGTGTATATCCACCTTTCGCAGCAATGCAGGCTGCTATTCTCCCATGGAGACGATCGTAGAGATGCTGAATGTAGTCCTGTGGAACGGCTTGCCATGCCATTTCCACCTGGCACCTCAGTTGGACCAGCGTTCGTGCTGGACGTGCAGACCGCGTGAGACGACGCTTCATCCAGTCCCGAACATGCTCAATGGGGGACAGATCCGGAGATCTTTCTGGCCAGGGTATTTGACTTACACCTTCTAGAGCACGTTGGGTGGCACGGGATACATGCGGACGTGCACTGTCCTGTTGGAACAGCAAGTTCCCTTGCCGGTCTAGGAATGGTAGAACGATGGGTTCGATGACGGTTTGGATGTACCGTGCACTATTCAGTGTCCCCTCGACGATCACCAGTGGTGTACGGCCAGTGTAGGACATCGCTCCTCACACCATGATGCCGGGTGTTGGCCCTGTGTGCCTGGGTCGTATGCAGTCCTGATTGTGGCGCTCACCTGCACAGCGCCAAACACGCATACGACCATCATTGGCACCAAGGCAGAAGCGACTCTCATCGCTGAAGACGACACGTCTCCATTCGTCCCTCCTTTCACGCCTGTCGCGACACCACTGGAGGCGGGCTGCACGATGTTGGGGCGTGAGCGGAAGACGGCCTAACGGTGTGCGGGACCGTAGCCCAGCTTCATGGAGACGGTTGCGAATGGTCCTCGCCGATACCCCAGGAGCAACAGTGTCCGTAATTTGCTGGGAAGTGGCGGTGCGGTCCCCTACGGCACTGCGTAGGATCCTACGGTCTTGGCGTGCATCCGTGCGTCGCTGCGGTCCGGTCCCAGGTCGACGGGCACGTGCACCTTCCGCCGACCACTGGCGACAACATCGATGTACTGTGGAGACCTCACGCCCCACGTGTTGAGCAATTCGGCGGTACGTCCACCCGGCCTCCCGCATGCCCACTATACGCCCTCGCTCAAAGTCCGTCAACTGCACATACGGTTCACGTCCACGCTGTCGCGGCATGCTACCAGTGTTAAAGACTGCGATGGAGCTCCGTATGCCACGGCAAACTGGCTGACACTGACGGCGGCGGTGCACAAATGCTGCGCAGCTAGCGCCATTCGACGGCCAACACCGCGGTTCCTGGTGTGTCCGCTGTGCCGTGCGTGTGATCATTGCTTGTACAGCCCTCTCGCAGTGTCCGGAGCAAGTATGGTGGGTCTGACACACCGGTGTCAATGTGTTCTTTTTTCCATTTCCAGGAGTGTACATTAACCTTCAGGGTAGGTAACTGTGGAGTTAGGGGCCACTAGGCAGAAAAATACCGCTGGTTGAACTTCATAAATAAACACAAGAAATCAATGATTAATAATAAAAGGTGGAGGACGGCTAATTAATTTCGCCAACTCCAAACACCCCACTCGTTGCTCTTCGTCTCAGCGACCCTGCGAGCAGCAACGCGCGAACAAACGGCGTGACCTCAAAATAGTGGAGGTTTCACTACTGGATTAATGTTCACTCAACTCAAACGTCCTGGGTCCGTTGGAGAACGAGGTTGTGGCCTTCGCAACTACATCCCCTCGATCCAGCAGTGCCTGCGTGCTGCCAGCGGTCCATGCATGCCCTTGCGCTGTCGGACCTCACCGCTGCTCTGTCCCAACCGAACTACCCGACACACTCCGATCCGGAAAACATTTGACATCCCTCCAAAGACAGTACCACCGTGCTTGCTATCGATAACCGCTGCCGCTGCCACTCGTGGACAGACAACGCTAGTAAATGTAGTGGCGCCAGTAAACACAAGAAGAAAACGAGACGCCACTATCTCTATTACACGATGCCAACCTACCAACGGCACCAAAGCGAGCCGTGACACGGCTCAAAGTAGTTGCAGTAGTTGGCTGTTAAGCTAAGGAGCGAAACCAGTTAGTAAGACATACTGTGGCTTGTGGCTGACCTAAAAAACTTAATTTCAACAGTCGCTGTTCCCCTCCAGGCAATGCGCGTTCTCGCAAAGGATGTGTCTTTATTATTTTTAAAATTACTTCAGTATAGCGTGGAATATGGAGACAGGATTAAAACTGATGGGAGTTTTACCGAGAACGGGAATGTTTATTGGACCCTACGAACTAAGAGTATAAAAACGAACCGAATAGACTAGACGCTTGGAGGGAAATAACTCAGCTATTAGAAAGTGATATACATGATATGAAAAAGAAAGTGGTGTCTTCAGTGACGTCTTTTCACCGTGAACGACAAAGAGAAACAAACAAAACTAGTTGTGACTATTAACTTCCTGTTGCAGGTATAGCTCTACTAAAAGAGGCGTTACCTTTGGAAATTCTAAATCTGTGGGATTTGTGAGGGAAAAACTATGGAGTATCCCATATTCGAATACAGTTTTAAGGACAGACAATTTTGTCCCACCACACTGCTCCCTGCTTTTTAAAAGAGAGGTCGTCCATTAGCGTCGTTTCTTCGTCTTTTCTGATGACCAGCCTCTTGCAGTAAAATAAATGCTGCACATGCGACGACTTCTAAATCTTCTTCTTACCTCATAATATGGGCCGCTGAAATTGCAATTAAAAGGCTACTTTACAAAAATAATAAAACGAGAGCAACTTCGCGAAGTTACCGGAGCCAATTGCGATTTCCCATGGCCGAATCCATTGGCCCAAAGCCTTTCCTTTCGTGTGAATGAGAAGCCGAACGCCAATGCATTCGTGACCAACCTTCGGCCGCGTCCAGTCTCTGTCATTCGATGGTTCAAAATGGTTCAAATGGCTCTGAGCACTATGGGACTTAACATCTGAGGTCATCAGTCCCCTAGAACTTAGAACTACTTAAACCTAACTAACCTAAGGAGGCCGAATTCGCAGTCGGGCGGTGCCGGACTTAAGCGCCTAGAACCGGTCGCCCACTGCGACCGGCTCATTCGTTGGCCTTCGCTGGCTTAGTGTGTATGCTCCCTTATATTGCAACCGCGGACAGGCAGTTCGGAAGCTTTGCCCCGCAGTGGTGAAGACGGGATTGAGAGGGGAGCGGTAATCTCTCTCCGACTGCTGGAGCTATTCAACACCTATCCTTAGCGACCAGACGTTCTCTCGTTCCATACTGGGTTATGCTTCAATTGAAACCTGTAAAACTAGCGTACAATCTGGTGAACGGGTGAGGTATTACATATCACTTACGTAGATACACAGAAAGTAAATATCCTATGTTCAACTAACTCTTCTAGTATTGTCAAAGTTTATGTAATTTCGTAAGTGCAGAAACATTATATTAACCGAGAAATGTTACTTATCTTGCTATGGCTGTCTCGTTGTGTAGGGTGTCCGTTCTTGTTTATGCCTTCCAGTTAATAGGTGCAAGCTTTTACGTTTCAGTGAAAGTTGCTGGAGTATTGTTGCTTTATAACATCATCAGTACTTATTTGTAAAATCTGGACACTTTCTACAACACCGCTTGTTAAGTAAATGCATTGTGCAACATTTCAATACAACACAAAGGACGCGATAGTTACATTGATAAATACCTACAACACCTTGGCGCCAAAAAATTTCTGTAAGTATTACAACGTAGTTTCCAGATCCTTCAAGAATGGGATGTAGTTCAAATTACTTATCTGATGACTATGTTGACTGAAATTAATCTTCAGTTATAATGGTAAATAATGTTTTCTGGAAATAATTATTTATACAAAGATTTATGTGCCTAATAATTAACAATGAAGGTTGCAAATTTTATATATACAGGGTAGTCCATTGATAGTGACCGGGCCAAATATCTCACGAAATAAACGTCAAACGAAAAAACTACTCAGAACGAAACTTGTCTAGCTTGAAGGGGGAAACCAGATGGCGCTGCCATACGTTAAACGGATATCAACTGCGTTTTTTTAAAAATAGGAACCCCCATTTTTATTGCATATTCGTGTAGTACGTAAAGAAATATGAATGTTTTAGTTGGACCACTTTTTCCGCTTTGTGATATATGGCGCTGTAATAGTCACTAATGTATAAGTACGTGGTATCACGTAACATTCTGCCAGTGCTGACGGTATTTGCTTCGTGATACATTACCCATGTTAAACTGGACCGTTTACCAATTTCGGAAAAGGTTGATATTGTATATGTATGGCTATCGTGATCAAAATAACCAACAGGCGTGTGCTATGTATGCTGCTCGGTATCCTCGACGACATCATCCAAGTGTCCGGACCGTTCGCCGGATAGTTACGTTATTTAAGGAAACAGGAAGTGTTCAGCCACATATGAAATGTCAAAAATGGTTCAAATGGCTCTGAGCACTATGGGACTCAACTGCTGAGGTCATTAGTCCCCTAGAACTTAGAAATAGTTAAACCTAACTACCCTAAGGACAGCACACACATCCATGCCCGAGGCAGGATTCGAACCTGCGACCGTAGCGGTCTCGCGGTTCCAGACTGCAGCGCCAGAGCCGCGCGGCCACTTCGGCCGGCTATGAAATGTCAACCACTACCTGCAACAAATGATGATGCCCAAGTAGGTGTTATAGCTGCTTTCGCGGCTAATCCGCACATCAGCAGCAGACAAATTGCGCGAGAATCGGGAATCTCAATAACGTCGGTGTTGAGAATACTACATTAACATAGATTACACCCGTACCATATTTTTATGAACCAGGAATTGTATGACGACGACTTTGAACGTCGTATACAGTTCTGCCACTGGGCACAAGAGAAATTACGGGACGATGACAGATTTTTTGCAAGCGTTCTATTTAGCGACGAAGCGTCATTCACCAACAGAGGTAACGTAATCCGACATAATATGCACCATTGGGCAACGGAAAATCCACGATGGCTGCGACAAGTGGAACATCAGCGACCTTGGCTGGTTAATGTATGGTGTGGCATTATATGAGGAAGGATAATTGGCCCCCATTTTATCGATGGCAATCTAAATGGTGCAATGTATGCTGATTTCCTACGCAATGTTCTACCGATGTTACTACAAGATGTTTCACTGCATGACAGAGTGGCGATGTACTTCCAACATGATGGATGTCCGGCACATAGCTCGCGTGCGGTTGAATCGGTATTGAACAGCATATTTCATGACAGGCGGATTGGTCGCCGAAGCACCATACCATGCCCTGCACGTTCACCTCATCTGACGTACCCCGGATTTCTTTCTCTGGGGAAAGTTGAAGGATATTTGCTATCGTGATCCACCGACAACGGCTGACAACATGCGTGAGCGCATTGTCAGTGCATGTGCGAACATTACGGAAGACAAACCTCTCGCTGTTGAGAGGAACGTCGTTACACTTATTGCCAAATGCATTCAGGTTGACGGACATCATTTTGAGCATTTATTGCTTTAACGTGGTATTTACAGGTAATCACGCTGTAACAGCATGCGTTCTCAGAAATAATAAGTTCACAAAGGCACATGTATCACATTGGAACAACCGAAATAAAATGTTCAAACGTACCTATGTTCTGTATTTTAATTTAAAAAACGTACCTGTTACCAACTGTTCGTCAAATTCTGAGCCTAATGTTTGTGACTATTACAGCGCCATCTATCACAAAGCGAAAAAAGTGGTCATTCATATTTCCTTACTTACTACACGGATATGTAATAAAAATGGGGGTTCCTATTTAAAAAAAAACGCAGTTGATATCCGTTTGACCTATGGCAGCGACATCTAGCGGGCCAACCAGCACCACTTCAGACAGGCCGAAATTGATACGGAATTGAATATTTCAATTGAAGTACAAAAGTTATGAGGTGGCAAGTTTCATTACAAGGTACGCGGTCACCCATCTTTTCACATGCTACCCAAAACTGTGCCGCCAGAACATTAGGATTCGAAGGATGGAAGATTACGGTTTAGCGACCCATTATCGGCGAGATCATTGGAAATGACTGCTAGCTCAGATTGGGGAAGAATCGAGAAGGAACTGTGCCGTGTCTTTCTCAAAATGAAAGTCATGGTAGCTGCTCAAGCAATTCAGGAAAATCACAGACGACCTACATCTGGATGGCTGAATTGCCATCGAGTCAAAAGTGAGTCCAGATCCAAACCACTGAACCACCTCGATCGGTATCAAGATTCGAACCGCTGATCTCAGCATCTGGTGCTGCCGCTGTGGCCTTACATTGAGTAAACCTCTGCGTGGAGTCAGATCCAGCAAGGTCAGCAGTGTTCCTGTAGACGCAAACGTCCGAATGGCCGTGCCCTGCGTCTGGGAGTTAATTAACTCGATTTAAAGTGAATACCAGCAGTCTCGTTACGTGGGCGTCCTAACAGCGGTAAACATCCGTCGCTGATTGCGCCACTTCTAGAGTGTCCGATTAGGAACAGACTACACAAGAGCCTCCCGCAGTGAAACGTAAATTAAGTCTCTATACTGTTATTTTCTACGGCGATGTGCAACAGTCGTTTGCAAAACCCCAGTAAAACTGTGACGGATTGTTGAAAATAAGGCACAGTGTCATTTACTTTCCTTTCATACTTGATTCAAAATAACCCTCGCTTGTAGAGATGAAATAACAGTCGGTATTTGTCTGTGGGACTATCGTATTCACCGTATTACGCTTCTCTTCGCCATTACATGAAAAACTTGCTACACTACTGGCCATTAACATTGCTACACCACGAAGATGACGTGCTACAGACGCGAAATTTAACCGACAGGAAGAAGATACTGTGATATGCAAATGATTAGCTTTTCAAAGTATTCACACAAGGTTGGCGCCTGTGGCGACACCTACAACGTGCTGACATGAGGAAAGTTTCCAACCGATTTCTCGTACACAAACAGCAGTTGACTGGCGTTGCTTGGTTAAACGTTGATGTGATGCCTCGTGTAAGGAGGAGAAATGCGTACCATCACGTTTCCGACTTTGATAAAGGTCGGATTGTAGACTATCGCGATTGCAGTTTATTGTATCGCGACGTTGCTGTTCGCATTGGTCGAGATCCAATGACTGTTAGCAGAACATGAAATCGGTGGGTTCAGGAGCGTAATAGGGAACGCCGTGCAGGACCCCAACGGCCTCGTATCACTAGCAGTCGAGATGACAGGCATATTATCCGCATGACTGTAACGGATCGTGCAGCCACGTCTCGATGCCTGAGTCAACAGATGGGGACGTTTGCAAGACAACAAACAGTTAGACGACTATTGCAGCAGTATGGACTATCAGCACGGAGACCATAGCTGCGGTTACCCATGACGCTGCATCACAGACAGGAACGCCTGCGATGGTGTACTGAACGACGAACCTGGGTGCCCGAATGGCAAAACGTCATTTTTTCGGATGAATCCAGGTTCTGTTTGCAGCATCATGGTGGTCGCATCCGGTGAACGCATGTTGGAAGTGTGTATTCGTTATCGCCATACTGGCGTATCACCCGGCGTGATGGTATGGGGAGCCATTGGTTACACGTCTCGCTCACCTCTTGTTCGCATTGACGGCGCTTTGAACAGTGGACGCTACATTTCAGATTTGTTAAGACCCGTTCCTCTACCCTTCATTCGATCCCTGCGAAACCCTACATTACAGCAGGATAATGCACGACCGCATGTTGCAGGACCTGTACGGGCCTTTCTGGATACAGAAAATGTTCGACTGCTGCCCTGGCCAGCACATTCTCCAGATCTCTCACCAATTGAAAAAAAAGGTCTGGTCAATGGTGGCAAGCAACTGGCTCGTCACAATACGTCAGTCACTACTCTTGATGAACTGTGGTATTGGGTTGATGCTGCATGGGCAGCCGTACCTCTACACGCCTTCCAAGCTCTCTTTGACTCAATACCCAGGCGTATCGAGGCCGTTATTACGGCCAGAGGTGGTTGTTCTGGGTACTGATTTCTCACGATCTATCCACCCAAATTGCGTGAAAATGTAATCACATGTCAGTTCCAGTATAATATATTTGTCCAATGAATACCCGTTTATCATCTGCATTTCTTTTTGAATGGCCAGTAGTGTATGTTGGACAACGGTGCCCTATGCATCTGATTTTTCTTCGTTAGAAATTGCACTGTCAAAGTAATCAAACAGTCGGCTACTGTGAGTCACTTTCTAAAGTACTTTTTCTAAGAAATTAGTTATCATTCACAGTAGCACACTGTCATAACGGGCGACTGTTTATATTATTTCGTTTTATGTACTAACGAGAGCAGAGTTAGCTGTTGAAGAAAATACACTCCTGGAAATTGAAATAAGAACACCGTGAATTCATTGTCCCAGGAAGGGGAAACTTTATTGACACATTCCTGGGGTCAGATACATCACATGATCACACTGACAGAACCACAGGCACATAGACACAGGCAACAGAGCATGCACAATGTCGGCACTAGTACAGTGTATATCCACCTTTCGCAGCAATGCAGGCTGCTATTCTCCCATGGAGACGATCGTAGAGATGCTGGATGTAGTCCTGTGGAACGGCTTGAAATGCCATTTCCACCTGGCGCCTCAGTTGGACCAGCGTTCGTGCTGGACGTGCAGACCGCGTGAGACGACGCTTCATCCAGTCCCAAACATGCTCAATGGGGGACAGATCCGGAGATCTTGCTGGCCAGGGTAGTTGACGTACACCTTCTAGAGCACGTTGGGTGGCACGGGATACATGCGGACGTGCATTGTCCTGTTGGAACAGCAAGTTCCCTTGTCGGTCTAGGAATGGTAGAACGATGGGTTCGATGACGGTTTGGATGTACCGTGCACTATTCAGTGTCCCCTCGACGATCACCAGTGGTGTACGCCAGTGTAGGAGATCGCTCCCCACACCATGATGCCGGGTGTTGGCCCTGTGTGCCTCGGTCGTATGCAGTCCTGATTGTGGCGCTCACCTGCACGGCGCCAAACACGCATACGACCATCATTGGCACCAAGGCAGAAGCGACTCTCATCGCTGAAGACGACACGTCTCCATTCGTCCCTCCATTCATGCCTGTCGCGACACCACTGGAGGCGGGCTGCACGATGTTGGGGCGTGAGCGGAAGACGGCCTAACGGTGTGCGGGACCGTAGCCCAGCTTCATGGAGACGGTTGCGAATGGTCCTCGCCGATACCGCAGGAGCAACAGTGTCCCTAATTTGCTGGGAATTGGTGGTGCGGTCCCCTACGGCACTGCGTAGGATCCTACGGTCTTGGCGTACATCCGTGCGTCGCTGCGGTCCGGTCCCAGGTCGACGGGCACGTGCACCTTCCGCCGACCACTGGCGACAACATCGATGTACTGTGGAGACCTCACGCCCCACGTGTTGAGCAATTCGGCGGTACGTCCACCCGGCCTCCCGCATGCCCACTATACGCCCTCGCTCAAAGTCCGTCAACTGCACATACGGTTCACGTCCACGCTGTCGCGGCATGCTACCAGTGTTAAAGACTGCGATGGAGCTCCGTATGCCACGGCAAACTGGCTGACACTGACGGCGGCGGTGCACAAATGCTGCGCAGCTAGCGCCATTCGACGGCCAACACCGCGGTTCCTGGTGTGTCCGCTGTGCCGTGCGTGTGATCATTGCTTGTACAGCCCTCTCGCAGTGTCCGGAGGAAGTATGGTGGGTCTGACACACCGGTGTCAATGTGTTCTTTTTTCCATTTCCAGGAGTGTAGTTCTTTTCATCCAATTAGAGCAGTCTGGGAGCAGAAACAGACTCAGATACTGAAACAGATACAAACAATAGGATTAATACACAGGCCTAGATGTAAGATAAGACTAAATTAAGCTACACAGAAATGGATCAACTGTCATAACATATTTTAACATACGTTCAAAGGTCTTGAGTAATATGAGAACTTTTAACATTGCAGCGCCTCTTTAGGTAGTTCGTAGTTTTAGTGTGTTCCGAAGAAGGCGTGGTTATCTGCGCCGAAACCTAGCTCAACATCCGGTTTCAATCTGCAGTCGAGGCGGGTTCTTTATAACCATCTTGAGTAATAAGGTAATTTGAATGATATAATTGCTTATTAATTTTAGGTAAGGTAATTCCTATGATAAAAATGATGCAACTGGTTATTAATCTTAGATAAAGTTTTACCTTAGAGACAACACAAACACCATGCACACAACACGTAGAAATAAGAAAGACAAAGATGCACAAATAGTGCACCGATTATGCCCCGTGTAAAAGAACATATGACCTGTACAAATGTAATATAAGACTAATACAAATACACGTCCATACGTACAATTTTATGAAATAAATATTAAAGATATATTTTGTTCGCTACATCGAATGAGACAGGCTCGGTGATTTGTCAAGCCCTCACGTCCGAAACAGATAGGTGATGACATCTCTAACACAAATCTATGTACTTTCGTTTTATCTTTTATTTCTCCTTCTTAAATGCAAGAATTTTGTTATTTTATAAAATTTTTCTGTGTTTATAAAATGTCATAAAGTGATAATATACCATAACTTTTCTCTCTCCCTATTCATAAATCGCTAATTATGACATTTTTATTTTTTAATTCCTTTTAAGTTTATAAATATTTAAAGCTGCAGCAGTATTAATACACACTACAAATAAGAAATATCAAATAAGTTTCACATTCTGTACATATACAATTTCATAGTGAGAAAAAACGACCTATCTTAATAACTAAGTGGCAGGTCATTGGTAAATGGCAGCAAATTGAGTAAAACAAAATTGAAAATGAAATAGCCTTGGATCAAGGCATGTGGGTTACCACTTTGAAATATTTGGGGAGGAATTTTTAGTTCCAAAATTAGCCTTTTAACCAACGGAAACATCTCTAAAACGTTGGAGGAACCCTAGGGATTGGAAAGCAATTAAGGGTAAACAAAACGTATAAATATTATCTTAGCCGTTAGCGGTATATTTGCGGCAACAATTTACTATCGGTAGAGCAAACACCTTTTCAAACAGAAACCGTGTAATGAATAAATCTCGAAATATGCTTTCTGGGCAGTTCTGTATATCAGCGATGTCGCTGATTACACTGCTATTCTCAGAGCAAGAGAGGAAAAATTGCAGGACACAGTGAAGGAAATGAACCGTTTACTGAGCACAGAATATGAACTGAGAATAAACCGGAGAAAACCGAAAATTATAAAGAATAGCGGAAATGAGATTATTGGTGAAATTAATATCAAAATTGGGGGCTGCGAAGTAGACTAAGATAAGGAGTTCTGCTGCCTTAGAAGCAAAATAGAGTATGGCGGATGATGTGTGGACGGCATAGAAAGCAAGCTAGTATGGGCGAAGAAGGCATTCCTCTCCAAAAGATGACTATATTTGTTCGTATGGTTTTCTGGAACCCAAGTTTCGTCAAGTATACGAAGTTCCATGTAAGTATGCTACAGACCAGTTGTCCTCAACACGGAGTAAGTGCATTACACACAAAAACTATTGATGCTGCAACGTCAGCATTCCATAAAGTATTCGTACATCATTGGACTTTCTGAATAGAAAACCAAGTGAGTGCAGAAGATCAAGAACGGAGATGTCTGGGCCAGAATAATTTCTTCATGGAGATCACTATGTATTTTTCTAGCTGTTGGATACTCTCCTCTGCCATGGTAACGAAGTATAGTTCTACTCATATGCTTTTTGTTAAAATCGCCAATTACCGTAGATTTCCATTCTCTTTTATATCCCATTCTTGGAGAATCAAAACAAGTGCCCACACCTGGAATTGTGCTGAAGTTACTGCACTGTTATTACGGCATACAGGCGGCTCAGAAATATCGCAATTTGCGCGAAATTTATATCGTGAAATAAATGTAAAAACTACCGAACTGCCATCTCCACTGATGGTCAGATCAGTAAAAAAACTTCCGCACGTTCGATAGAACAATTGTGGTATGTTTTCGAATGTCATGTCGTCTTTTATGGACATCGACCAGCGTAGCATTGCACATAATCCTTTACTCCTGCATTTCGCTCGGTAAAAACAATAGTCACCATCCCTTTTCCACGGAAGACAAACCGTTTAAAGGTTTCTGTTGATATTATAACCACACCTCGTAAGGTTCAATTTGATGCCTGTAAACGACCCTATCGCATCCACGTACTGCATGGGAACGATCTTCAAAAATAAAAATTAAATTGCAACTTCCTGGCAGATTAAAACTGTGTGCCGGACCGAGACTCGAACTCGGGACATTTGCCGTTCGCGGGAAAGTGTTCTGTAAAGTTTGGAAGGTAGGAGACGAGCTACTGGCAGAAGTAAAGCTGTGAGGACGGGGCGTGAGTCGTGCTTGGGTAGCTCAGTTGGTGCCGGCACGGTAGCTCAGCGTGTTCGTGTAATAAAAATCTGAGTAAAGGAATCAACGATCAACTTAAACGTATGTTTTGTGACGTCCACCAAGACCAAACGCAACGAACAATACCGAAAAAAATGGAAAAAAAATTGGTAGAGCACTTGCCCGCGAAAGGCAAAGGTCCCGAGTTCGACACTCGGTCCATCACACAGTTTTAATCTGCCAGGAAGTTTCGTATCAGCGTACACTCCGCTGCACAGTGAAAATCTCATTCTAAAAATTAGATTATTTTTCTACTTAATAACGAAATAGGTACTATATTTTGCGTAGCAAGAATTAGCAAATTATCAAGAGGCATGAATTATAGTGATAGAAATGTAAAAACTGCCGAATCTCCCCGATTCTGTGACAAAAGCTACAACTTATTCGTGAAGAATGTGTGTATAACTGCAGTTTACTCCGCTGAAAGCAGGAGAATATAGACACATATTTCATGCACAAGAAGCATATATTTCTATTTTTTTTCCTTTTCTTTTTATGATAGGCACTTTCCTCTAAACGTAACAAGTTTGTATGGAGTCTAATGATTCGCCGGCCGGAGTGGCCGAGCGTTTGTAGGCGTTACAGTCTGTAGCCGCGCGACCGCTACGATCGCGGGGTAGAAATCCTGCCTCGGGCATGGATGTGTGTGATGTCCTTAGGTTAGTTAGGTTTAAGTAGTTCTAAGTTCTAGGGGACTGATGACCTCAGAAATTAATTCCCATAGTGCTCAGAGCCATTTTTTCTAATGATTCGCACATTTACTCTTCACTCGACTCTCCAACGCACGAATATTTTTGTAAAGAACATTAATTTTGTTTCAATAGCGAACGTGTTGAAGATTCTTACCATTTGTGGCTCAATGTAGCAACAATTTTGGAATTGGTTTCTTCTGGGAGTTCTTTTGATATTTTACTATCACACATGCGTAGTTTTCACTTCAGGTACAGGTGTGGTGGCTTGTTCGGTACGTTAAATGATGTAGTTACCGCATTCCATATACTGCGACTGGAAATGTAGCGATAAAAACTTCACGTTGAGGAGATATACGAATTCTTTCCGCAAAACGTCAGGTTTCTGCTGTTTGCTACCTTTTTTTTCTTGAAAGGAAACGACAATTTTCAGTAAGTGTCTGTAGGTTACAAGAGAATTATTCTGCAATGTACTACACCATACCTTCCAGAGTCCTCACGAAACTAAAATTTTTTATGAAATAATATACAGGGTGGTCCATTGAGAGTGACCAGGCCAAATATCTCACGAAATAAGCATCAATCGAAAAAACTACAAAGACGAAACTCACCTAGCTTGAAGGGGGGAACCAGATTGCGCTATGGTTGGCCCGCTAGATGGCGCTGCAATAGGTCAAACGGATATCAACTGCGTTTTTTTTAAATTAGGAACCCCCATTTTTTATTACATACTCGTGTATTACGTAAAGAAATAAGAATGTTTTAGTTGGACCACTTTTTTCGCTTTCTGATAGATGGCGCTGTAATAGTCACAAATACGTGGCTCACAATTTTAGACGAACAGTTGGTAACAGGTAGGTTTTTTAGATTAACATATAGAACGTAGGTACGCTTGAACATTTTATTTCCGTTGTTCCAATGTTGTACATGTACCTTTGTGAATTCATCACTTCTGAGAACGCATGCTGTTACAGCGTGATTACCTGTAAATACCACATTAATGGAATCAATGCTCAAAATTCTGTCCGTCAACCGGAATGCATTTGGCAATAAGTGTAACGACATTCCTCTCAACAGCGAGAGGTTCGACTTCCGTAATGTTCGCACATGCACTGACAATGCGCTCACGCATGTTGTCAGGCGTTGTCGGTGGATCACGATAGCAAATATCCTTCAACTTTCCCCACAGATCTGGTGGACGTGCGGGCCATGGTATGGTGCTTCGACAACCAATCCACCTGACATGAAATATGCTATTCAATACCGCTTCAACCGCACGCGAGCTATGTGCCGAACATCCATCATGTCGGAAGTACATCGTCACTCTGTCATGCAGTGAAACATCTTGTAGTAACACCGGTAGAACATTACGTAGGAAATCAGCATACATTGCACCATTTAGATTGCCATCGACAAAATGGGGGTCAATTATCCTTCCTCCCATAATGCCGCACCAGACATTAACGCGCAAGCTCGCTGATGTTCCACTTGTCGCAGCCATGGTAAATTTTCCGTTGCCCAGTAGTGCATATTATGCCGGTTTACGTTACCGCTGTTGGTGAATGACGCTTCGTCGCTAAATAGAACGAGTGCAAAAAATCTGTCATCGTCCCGTAATTTCTCTTGTGCCCAGTGGCAGAACTGTACACGACGTTCAAAGTCGTCGCCGTTTAATTCCTGGTGCACAGACATATGGTACGGGTGCAATCGATGTTGATGTAGCATTCTCAACACCGATGTTCTTGAGATTTTCGATTCTCGCACATTTGTCTGCTGCTGATGTGCGGATTAGCCGCGACAGCACCTATAACACCTACTTGGGATTCGTCAATTGTTGCAGGTCGTGGTTGACGTTTCACATGTGGCTGAACACTTCCTGTTTCCTTAGATAACGTAACTATCCGGCGAACGGTGCGGACACTTCAATGATGTCGTCCAGGATACCGAGCAGCACACATAGCACACGCCTGTTGGTTATTTTGATCACAATAGCCATACATCAACACGATATCGACCTTTTCCGCAATTGGTAAACGGTCCATTTTAACACGGGTAATGTATCACGAAGCAAATACCGTCCGCACTGGCGGAATGTTACGTGATACCACGAACTTACACGTTTGTGACTATTACAGCGCAATCAATAGCAAAACGAAAAAAGTGGTCCAACTAAAACTTTCGTATTTCTTTACGTACTACACGAATATGTAATAAAAATGACGGTTCCTATTTAAAATAACACAGTTGATATCCGTTTGACCTATGGCAGTGCCATCTAGCGGGCCAACCATAGCGCAGTCTGAGAGTGATGATGTTTGGTTTGTGGGGCGCTCAACTGCGTGGTTATCAGCGCCCGTACAATTACCCAATCTTTTGCTCAGTCCAATTTCGCCACTTTCCTGGATGATGATGAAATGATGAGGACAACACAAACACCCAGTCATCTCGAGGCAGGTGAAAATCCCTGACCCCGCCGGAAATCGAACCCGGGACCCCGTGCTCGGGAAGCGAGAACGCTACCGCGAAACCACGAGCGGCGGACATAGCGCAGTCTGGTTCCCCACTTCAAGCTAGGCGAGTTTCGTCTTTGTAGTTTTTTCGATTGATGCTTATTTCGTGAGATATTTGGCCCGGTCACTATCAGTGGACCACCCTGAATACATCAACAGTCACTTGTTGCTTATATTTTATTAGCACGATGTGTTTCAGCAGCATACTGCCATCATCAGGTGTAGCTTAACGTCTGCTTGGGGCGCTGCTGTCGCAGCGAGTAATAAAACAGCGCAGTAGTGTCGTGACTCCATGTGTTAGAATGTGGTAGTACAGTACGCACGGAGGTACCGCAGCAGCTCGTGCACTGCGGGTGGCCCCGAGCGGTCCTTGTGCAGGTGCGAGCCGCCTTAACCCAGAAGCGAGTCGTGCCGATCGGAGCGGTAACCCACATAGATTGCGCGCCTGCGGTTCGAGCCCCGGGTGAGGCAGCGGTGGCGGCGGCGGCGGCGGCGGCGGCCCCGGCTGTGATTTGTGTTGGTGAAAGTGGGGCTCGCCTCACCTCACCTCACCTCGTGCCGCTCCGTGCCTTGTTGGCTGCGGCTGACTCACCGCCGCGCCGTGTCGTCTGCAGTGTGGTTCTCCAGACACCCGCTGCAGCCTGCAGCTGGGGCCTCCCACTGCTGCATCCGGAGCGCCGCTGCGGCGCTGCCAAACTAGTTTCTTGTAGCAGAGAAAACGTTGCTGTTACTCCTCACCTCTACGTTGCATGCTGAACTCTATTCGAATAACTCAAGCTAAAGTCAGCCTGAGGATTTATCACAATGCTTAAATTTTTTGGTGACAAAACATGCTTTCGTTTATAAATGACTACGTGACACAATCACGCTGTTGTTGTTGTGGTCTTCAGTCCTGAGACTGGTTTGATGCAGCTCTCAATGCTACTCTATCCTTCCCAAGCTTCTTCATCTCCCAATACTTACTGCAACCTACATCCTTCTGAATCTGCGTAGTGTATTCGGCTCTTGGTCTCCCTCTATGATTTTTACACTCCTAAATTTGTCATCCCTTGATGTCTCAGAACATGTCCTACCAACCGATCCCTTCTTCTTGTCAAGTTGTGCCACAAACTCCTCTTCTCCCCAATTCTATTCAATACCTCCTCAATAGTTATGTGATCTACCCATCTAATCTTCAGCATTCTTCTGTAGCACCATATTTCGAAAGCTTCTATTCTCTTCTTGTCCATTCCGTTCAACTGCTCTTCCAGGTCCTTTGCTGTCTCTGACAGAATTACAATGTCATCGGCGAACCTGAAAGTTTTTATTTCTCCTCCATGGATTTTAATACCTACTCCGAATTTTTCTTTTGTTTCCTTTACTGCTTGCTCAATATACAGATTGAATAACATCGGGGACAGGCTGCAACCCTGTCTCACTCCCTTCCCAACCGCTGCTTCCTTTTCATGCCCCTCGACTCTTATAACTGCCTTCTGGTTCCTGTACAAATTGTAAATAGCCTTTCGCTCCCGGTATTTTACCCCTGCCATCTTTAGAATTTGAAAGAGAGTATTCCAGTCAACATTGTTTTGACAATGTTTTTTCTCTAAGTCTACAAATGCTAGAAACGTACGTTTGCCTTTCCTTAATCTATTTTCTAAGATAAGTCGTAGGGTCAGTATTGCGTCACGTGTTCCAACATTTCTACGCAATCCAAACTGATCTTCCCCGAGGTCGGCTTCTACCAGTTTTTCCATTCGTCTGTAAGGAATTCGCGTTAGTATTTTGCAGCCGTGACTTATTAAACTGATAGTTCGGTAATTTCCACATCTGTCAACACCTGCTTTCTTTGGGATTGGAATTATTATATTCTTCTTGAAGTCTGAGGGTATTTCACCTGTCTCATACATCTTGCTCACCAGATGGTACAGTTTTGTCAGGACTGGCTCTCCCAAGGCTATCAGTAGTTCTAACGGAATGTTGTCTACTCCCGGGGCCTTGTTTCGACATAGGTCTTTCAGTGTTCTGTCAAACTCTTCAAGCAGTATCGTATCTCCCATTTGATCTTCAGCTACATCCTCTTCCATTTCCATAATATTGTCCTCAAGTACATCGCCCTTGTATAGACCCTCTATATACTCCTTCCACCTTTCTGCTTTCCCTTCTTTGCTTAGAACTGGGTTTCCATCTGAGCTCTTGATGTTCATACAAGTGGCTCTCTTTTCTCCAAAGGTCTCTTTAATTTTCCTGTAGGCAGTATCTATGTTGCCCCTAGAGAGATAAGCCTCTACATCCTTACATTTGTCCTCTAGCCATCCCTGCTTAGCCATTTTGCACTTCCTGTCGATTTCATTTTTGAGACGTTTGTATTCCTTTTTGCCTGTTTCATTTACTGCATTTTCTCCTTTCAACAATTAAATTCAATATTTCTTCTGTTACCCAAGGATTTCTATTAGCCCTCGTCTTTTTACCTACTTGATCCTCTGCTGCCTTCACTACTTCATCCCTCAGAGCTACCCATTCTTCTTCTACTGTATTTCTTTCCCCCATTCCTGTCAATTGTTCCCTTATGATCTCCCTGAAACTCCGTACAACCTCTGGTTTAGTCAATTTATCCAGGTCCCATCTCCTTAAATTCCCAATCACGCTACTTATTGGAAAAAGGGAAACACCACGACCGAGAGATGTGATCGCAAAAAAAAAAAATTATTCCATAAATAAGGGATATGATTAGCATTAGAGATCTGCAAATGCACTGCGGCTGTGGAAATTCAGTACGGAGTAGCACCACCAACTGGCTGCAATTAGAGCCGGTAGACGTCGTGGCATAGAATCAAAGAGCGCCCGAATACTCTGCTGGGGAATACTCTGCCAAGCGGTTTGTAGGCGCGTTAGAAAGCATCACCTGTGACCAGGGCTGTTTTTCCGGGGGAACGCTGGGGGATGCGTACCCCTTGACCTTTTCGTCGACAAAGTAATTCTTTTACGATGTCGAGAACTTGGAAGAGTGCGAAAGATTTATTTCAGGGACGTAAATTTCTTATTTCATTTTTTCGTGTTAGTAATTGCAATGCGAACGATACCAGTGCAGCTCGTGGTGGGAAAAGCGATGTCATTGACTGCTTCAAGCATTTCTAAGCTGCGGCAACCGCTCTCGACAACTGAATCGCTGGCAGCCAGTTCGACAAGCATGTAGTGCCCTCACCCGCTAACAGTGGGTGATGGTAGTGCTAAACGGATATGCGTACGCTCAAACGTCGAGCTACCGATAGATGTCTCTACGGTCCCGCTACCATGATCCTTCGCGATTCATTGCTACCTTTGTTTTCTGTTCTTTATTCATTTGCGTTTGCTGTTCCATTATTGTCGGTTGTGCAAAGTTTTACAGTGTGTCCTATCTTTCGTTGCAACTTGCAAGTTAAGTTGGAGGTGAGATATGAGCAGAAAACTAACAAACTATTTTACTTGTTCTCCTGCATCTAAAAAACAAAAAAACTGAATAATTCGTGTGCGAGTGAAAAGCCAGGAAGTTCAACATCAGTGGATGATGAAACTGAACCTGTAAACCTGAGCACTGATTGATTGGACTCACCTGTTTCATTTGACGTGTATTATAGGTCAAATGAAGTGTACGATACCGTATCCCGGACAGTGCCCGTTGCTCCATCATGGACAGGGGACATCGGCTCGTTAAGTAATTGTCAGTGTCAATTAAATTCACCAACAGCCGTGTATCTTAAGACGACATTTTATTTTATTTTGAAAGCTAACAGTTTCAGCATTTCACTATGCCATCTGCACGCCCCAAGGACATCCAGAGATTTATGGCTGTATATGACATTTTTGTTCATTTGGAGAGATGCATATGGGGCCTGAAGACGGCATAGTGAAATGCTGAAGCTGGTAGCCTTCAAAATAAAATAAAATAACATCTAAAGTTACGCAGCCGTTGTTGAGTTTCATTGACATTGGCGGTATTCCAGACATGTTCGATAGACGACATGTCAGGTGAACGGGCATCCCAGGGAAGCTGTGGTATCCGTCGTTCTTCGAAGGCTTGCACATTCCTCGCCACATGCCGCTGGGCATTGTCCTGCTGAAACATGGCATGTGGAATGGCCTGCAGGAGGGGCAGTGCTTCGTACTGTAAAACCTCCCTGACGTAGCGGCTGCTGTTCAGATTGTCTTCAAGGTTTGCAAGGCGACATCGCGTGTTATAGGCACTGGTGTCCGAAACCATCACGCTTGGCGTTTGTCGTCAATGCCGCTCAACAATAGAGTCTGCTCGATTGCGTTCACCATGGCCGCGTCGAACGCGTATGCGGCCATCATTGTAGGACAAGTTGAAGCGGCACTACATTTTAAATAAAAATATGGCATTTCAGTCTTAGATCGCTATTTTTTATTTTCAGTGACCGGTTTCAGCTAGCTGCCCATCTTCAGATCACATATTGCAGTTACAGAGTAACTTGTCAGTAAAGAACTATCGATTCACTGTTATGACGGTTAGTGAGTAGTTAAAAATGGTTTAAATGCTTGTGAATATCTTGCCTTCGGTGTCCCTCGACGACTCTGCATACATGAGCTAAAATATGCTTGTTCAATAAATACAGGATATCATGATGGTTTTCACTAGTGTGCTGTAGGCCACAACTGAAGTAAAGTAAGTACGTAGATTTATTCACTTAAAAACCTGTACCTTATGAGCTCATGATCAATCTCCGGTGTAATAAGCCTCGTTGTTACTACTACAAATAACCGATGGTAGTACATACTACACTGGCGATATTAAATAGCCCATATGCTGTAATCTAATAGAAATCGGTGTATGATGTCCATTACATTGTTCAGCACTTATTATTCAACAAAGTCACATATTATTCAACAAAGTCACATATCATTCTGCCTTTTGCAATATTAAATCAAACTGTTTAACACTCCGAAATAATCCGTCACTGCACTGTTCTAATACACTGTTTTAGACGATGTCCAACACATGAGTTGCTCTATTGTAAATCCAAACCTGAATCATACATTATACTCTTCCAATAACATGGTAATGGTTATAATAATGCAAAACATAATTTATTATATGAAATAGATTAACAACATTATGAAACACTCTATAATATTCCTTACTTTGCTAGAACAAGTTTATGACATTTTCTAAACTCATAAAAATCACATTAATATTGAACTTGCAGAAATAAGCATTCTAACAATGCTAAACTATCAATGATCTATATTTTGTTAATTAGGCTCGAGATTTAATTCAACAATTTACAGATGATAAGAACGAAACGTATTATTCTTTTTTTCTAAACATTTTCCATATATTAATTTCCTGAATCTGATTCTGATTGTTTATGGTACAAAGGGTATTGTAACTACTATTGTTTGATATTGCTATTATTCTTCGAAAAGTATTTTACCTCTTATCGAAAAGTAATTGAATTTAATTATAGCTGGAGATATAAGAGTATTGATCTAGTAATACATAATGCAGGGGTGGTAACCATAAGCCTGGAATGTTACACACTGACCCACAATATCATAGCGCAACTCAATCTGATTGCTCAAAAATGATAACCTGACTTCAAATAATTAATACAGAAGATTGGCCCTGAATTAGAAGAAATCCTAAAAAAAACCATACGTATCAGAAGTCACTTACGTCAGAGAAGATCTTCATGACACGACTACAGCGATACAAGTGCCAATACTGCACAATCATGCTTCGGCAAGTTGCCGTTATTTCGCTTTTCCCTGTGCATGCAAATCGATGCTGTATCCTGATACCAAGAGAATGGTTCTGTGGAAAGACGCCGGATTCGCATTCAACTGGATAGCTGTTAGCATCTCCTCCTCTGCCATCCAGATATAATCTGTGTTTTAAAAAAAATTATTTGATTTAAACTATAGTCGCGCTTCTGTTTCTACTGGCTACCGGTTACGGCACCAAGTACCATCACGAGGTCATCCAGTAATCAAAACCCCGCAGCGCATAGTTAAAGCAATTCTTTAAGAAACATTTATAATTTCTTTCGTCTATGATATGGAGCCTACCCCCATGAACCATGGACCTTGCCGTTGGTGGGGAGGTTTGCGTGCCTCAGCGATACAGATGGCCGTACCGTAGGTGCAACCACAACGGAGTGGTATCTGTTGAGAGGCCAGACAAACGTGTGGTTCCTGAAGAGGGGCAGCAGCCTTTTCAGTAGTTGCAGGGGCAACAGTCTGGATGATTGACTGATCTGGCCTTGTAACACAAACCAAAACGGCCTTGCTGTGCTGGTACTGCGAACGGCTAAAAGCAAGAGGAAACTACAGCCGTAATTTCTCCCGAGGGCATGCAGCTTTACTGTATGGTTAAATGATGGGGCGTCCTCTTGGGTAAAATATTCCGGAGGTAAAATAGTCCCCCATTCGGATCTCCGGGCGGGGACTACTCAGGAGGACGTCGTTATCAGGAGAAAGAAAACTGGCGTTCTACGGATCGGAGCGTGGAATGTCAAATCCCTTAATCGGGCAGGTAGGTTAGAAAATTTAAAAAGGGAAATGAATAGGTTAAAGTTAGATATAGTGGGAATCAGTGAAGTTCGGTGGCAGGAGGAACAAGACTTCTGGTCAGGTGAATACAGGATTATAAATACAAAATCAAATAGGGGCAATGCAGGAGTAGGTTTAACAATGAATAAAAATTAGGAGTACGGGTAAGCTACTACAAACAGCATAGTAAACGCATTATTGTGGCCAAGATAGACACAAAGCCCATGCCTACTACAGTAGTAAAAGTTTATATGCCAACTGGCTCTGCAGATGATGAGGAAATTGATGAAATGTATGATGAGATAAAAGAAATTATTCAGGTAGTGAAGGGAGACGAAAATTTAATAGTCATGGGTGACTGGAATTCGAGAGTAGGAAAAGGGAGAGAAGGAAACATAGTGGGTGAATATGGATTGGGGGAGAGAAATGAAAGAGGAAGCCGTCTGGTAGAATTTTGCACAGAGCATGACTTAATTATAGCTAACATTTGGTTCAAGAATCATAAAAGAAGGTTGTATACATCGAAGAATCCTGGAGATACTAGAAGGTATCAGATAGATTATATAATGGTAAGACAGAGATTTAGGAATCAGGTTTTAAATTGTAAGACATTTCCAGGGGCAGATGTGGACTCTGACCACAATCTATTGGTTATGAACTGTAGATTACAACTGAAGAATCTGCAAAAAGGTGGGAATTTAAGGAGATGGGGCCTGGATAAACTGAGAGAACCAGAGGTTGTACAGAGTTTCAGGGAGAGCATAAGGGAACAATTGACAGGAATGGGAGAAAGAAATACAGTAGAAGAAGAATGGGTAGCTCTGAGGGATGAAGTAGTGAAGGCGGAAGAGGTTGAAGTAGGTAAAAAGACAAGGGCTAGTAGAAATCCTTGGGTAACAGAAGAAATATTGAATTTAATTGATGAAAGGAGAAAATATAAAAACGCAGATAATGAAACAGGCAAAAATGAATACAAACGTCTCAAAAATGAAATTGACAGGAAGTGCAAAATGGCTAAGCAGGGATGGCTAGAGGACAAATGTAAGGATGTAGAGGCTTATCTCTCTAGGGGCAACATAGATACTGCCTACAGGAAAATTAAAGAGACCTTTAGAGAAAAGAGAGCCACTTGTATGAATATCAAGAGCTCAGATGGAAACCCAGTTCTAAGCAAAGAAGGGAAAGCAGAAAGGTGGAAGGAGTATATAGAGGGTCTATACAAGGGCGATGTACTTAAGGACAATATTATGGGAATGGAAGAGGATGTAGATGAAGATGAAATGGAAGATACGATACTGCATGAAGAGTTTGACAGAACACTGAAAGACCTATGTCGAAACAAGGCCCCGGGAGTAGACAACATTCCGTTAGAACTACTGATAGCCTTGGGAGAGCCAGTCCTGACAAAACTGTACCATCTGGTGAGCAAGATGTATGAGACAGGTGAAATACCCTCAGACTTCAAGAAGAATATAATAATTCCAATCCCAAAGAAAGCAGGTGTTGACAGATGTGGAAATTACCGAACTATCAGTTTAATAAGTCACGGCTGCAAAATACTAACGCGAATTCCTTACAGACGAATGGAAAAACTGGTAGAAGCCGACCTCGGGGAAGATCAGTTTGGATTGCGTAGAAATGTTGGAACACGTGACGCAATACTGACCCTACGACTTATCTTAGAAAATAGATTAAGGAAAGGCAAACGTACGTTTCTAGCATTTGTAGACTTAGAGAAAAAACATTGTCAAAACAATGTTGACTGGAATACTCTCTTTCAAATTCTAAAGATGGCAGGGGTAAAATACCGGGAGCGAAAGGCTATTTACAATTTTGTACAGAAACCAGATGGCAGTTATAAGAGTCGAGGGACATGAAAGGGAAGCAGCGGTTGGGAAGGGAGTGAGACAGGGTTGCAGCCTGTCCCCGATGTTATTCAATCTGTATATTGAGCAAGCAGTAAAGGAAACAAAAGAAAAATTCGGAGTAGGTATTAAAACCCATGGAAAAGAAATAAAAACTTTCAGGTTCGCCGATGACACTGTAATTCTGTCAGAGACAGCAAAGGACGTGGAAGAGCAGTTGAACGGAATGGACAGTGTCTTGAAAGGAGGATATAAGATGAACATCAACAAAAGCAAAACGAGGATAATGGGATGTAGTCGAATTAAGTCGGGTGATGTTGAGGGAATTGTATTAGGAAATGAGACAAAGTAGCAAACGAGTTTTGCTCTTTGGGGAGCAAAATAACTGATGAGAGGATACAAAATGTAGACTGGCAATGGCAAGGAAAGCGTTTCTGAAGAAGGGAAATTTGTTAACTTCGAGTATAGATTTAAGTGTCAGGATATCGTTTGTGAAAGTATTTGTATGGAGTGTGGCCGTGTATCGAAGTGAAACGTGGACGATACATAGTTTGGACAAGAAGAGAATAGAAGCTTTCGAAATGTGGTGCTACAGAAGAATGCTGAAGATTAGATGGGTAGATCACGTAACTATTGAGGAGGTATTGAATAGAATTGGGGAGAAGAGGAGTTGTGGCACAACTTGGCTAGAAGAAGGGAACGGTTGGTAGGACATGTTGTGAGGCATCAAGGGATCACAAATTTAGCATTGGAGGGCAGCGTGGTGGGTAAAAATCGTAGAGGGAGACGTAGAGATGAATACACTAAGCAGATTCAGAAGGATGTAGGTTGCAGTAAGTACTGGGAGATGAAGGAGCTTGCACAGGATGGAGTAGCATTGAGAGCTGCATCAAACCAGTCTCAGGACTGAAGACAACAACAACAATGATATGGAGCCCAGCCATAAAATATAGGCATTACCTGATGTATGCTAAAAGTAAGGGTTAATGCTCTGCTTTAAAAAGCTTCCAGAAGTGATAAGAGTGTCCCATACGTGCAGCGCTTCTTATTTCTCTTATAAAAGAGTCCTAAAAGAAATAAAACATAAAATTTAAAATAACACATCAGGGGCTTCTATGTTTCCATTATCTTTTTGCATATAATGTATACTACTATCCTACGTCTATTTGACCTTGAAGCTTTTAATGAAATATGTGATGTTCATGATACAGGGTAAATCACCTAACACTTACATCGCAAACATTGTGGAAATGAAAAGTGCTATTGATATGCGGTTTTCGCAGAATGGATTGATAATCAGGGGCTCGTATTGTTAGCCAGTGAGTAGAGTGTGGTAATACCTAGAAAGTGTTCCTTTTTAAATGAACCAATGCCTACAGAAATTAACAGACTAAAACTAGGGTAAATTAGAATGTCAGTTGTGTTTGTTACAGGACTCTTGTGAGAGCTGTTTACGAGATACAGTATTTTCAAAAGTTCACACATCGACACTTGTTGAGTACCTCTGGTACTGAACAAGTGTCGGTAGCACACACTAAAGAACAATACAAGTGCATACACTAGTTAAGAGGATCCTGACCAGTAACGAAACATTAGACCATCGTAGGTTGTGTTGAAAATGACCACCGGCAGCGGCAATACGCTCTTCCAGTCTGGTATGGAACGACTGCTGCACACTTGCTAGCGTTTCAGCGAAGATGTCCGAGCAGGCTGCAGTAACACGTCGTTGTATATCATAGTGTGTAGTTGGTATGTCCTTGCAGATATCGTCTTTCAGCTTTCCCCGCAGAAAAAATGTCTATAGGTGGCAAATCCAGGGAACGGGCCGGCCAAGATACAGGTCCTTTACGTCCAGTCCAGTGATTTGGAAACAGTTCGTGAAGACATGCTGTAGTACTTTGTGCTCTATAGGCTGGACAGCCATCGTGTTGGTACCACAGGTTCCTCCTAGTCTGCAGAAGAACGTTTTTGAAAGGCTGCGATTTATGCGCGCTTTCACTGTTCCGTCTGTGAAAAACGGGCTATAAGCTGATGTTTCACTATCCCACACCACACGTTTACACTCCATGGACGATGAAGTACCACCCGGGGAAGCCAACGGGGATTGTAAACAGACCAATAGCACATGTTTCGGTGGTTTTCCTGGCCACGATTGGTAAATGTGTCTTCATTACTAAACGTTATACCTGTACATGACGTATCTACAGTATCCTGTCTTAATGCCCATGTACAGAAGTTAACACGATTCTCATAATTGTTTCCAAGCAGCTCTTGATGGAGAGAGATGTGACAGGGATGGAACCTATGTCGACAGAGAATGCCGCTTCCTCGTGCGATTGTGCGGGAGCTAACGTGCGGATCAACAACAGTAGCAAGAACATTAATTCTCCCTCTTCTGAAACCACTTGTATCCTTCTTTGACTTTGTCTAGGTGTTGCACTAGAACTATCACGTAATTGGCTGAAGAGGTCGATAAATGATTGCCGAGATGCCTGACGTCTATTGGGATATCTTGCCGCATACATCGTACGAGAACGAACTGCATTCTTCCTGCACTCTCCATACACCATGAGAATGTCGCTTTTTCTGCATTGGTAAATCTCACCGCCAACTCACGACTGCCACACAGTAACTGACTAGAATGTCGCAGTGCACTCAAGGAACACACAAGCACACTGTAAGCAAACATAGCAACATCGTACCTAGCAACTAAGCAGGTTCAATGACACAAACATGTTTCAGTGTGGAAACTTTTCAAAATACGATGTCTCGAAAACGACTCGCACTAGAATCCTGCAACAAACACCACTGACTTTCTACACTGAAGAGCCAAATAAACTGGTACACCTGCCTAATATCGTGTAGGGCCCCCGCCAGCACGCAGAGGTGCCGCAACACGACGTGGCATGGACTCGAATAATGTCTGAAGCAGTACTGGAGGGAATTGACACCATGAATCCTGCAGGGCTGTCTATAAATCCGTAAGAGTACGAGGGGGTGGAAATGTCTTCTGAACAGCAAGGCATCCCAGATATGCTCAATAATGTTCATGTCTGGGGAGTTTGGTGGCCATCTGAAGTGTTTACACTCAGAAAAGTGTTCCTGGAGCAATTCTGGACGTGCGGATTGTCGCAGTGTCCTGCTGGAATTACCCAAGTCCTTCGGAATGCACAATGGACATGTATGAATGCAGGTGATCAGACAGGATGCTTACGTACGTGTCACCTGTCAGAGTCGCATCTAGACGAATCAGGGGTCCCATGTCACTCCAGCTGCACACGCCCCACGCCATTACAGAGCCTCCACCAGCTCGAACAGTCCCCTACTGACATGCAGGTTCCATGGGTTCATGAGGTTGTCTCCATACCCGTACACGTACATTCACTCGATACAATTTGAAGCGACACTCGTCTGAAGAGGCAACATGTTTCCAGTCACCAACAGTCCAATGTCGGTGTTGACGGGTTCAGGTAAGGAATAAAGCTTTGTGTCGTTCATTCATTAAGGGTACAGGTTCCGAAAGTCCATATCGATGATGTTTCGTTGAATGGTTCGCATGCTGATACTTGTTGATGGCCCAGCATTGAAATCTGCATCATTTTGCCGAAGGGTTACACTTCTGTCACCTTGAGCGATTCTCTTTAGTCATCGTTGGTGCCGTTCTTGCAGGATCTTCCTCCAGCCTCAGCGATGTCGGAGATTCGATGTTTTATCGGATTCCTGATATTCAAGGTACAGTCTGAAATGGTCGTACGGGAAAATCCCCATTTCATCGCTGCCTCGGAGGTGCTGTGACCCATTGCTAGTTCACCGACTGTAACACCACGTTCAGAATCAAATAAATCTTGATACCCTGCCATTGTAGCAACAGTAACCGATCTAACAACTGCGCCGTAGCGTCGTATTCTACTTGTTTAAATATCCCTGTATTTGAATACACATTCCTATACCAGATTCTTTGGGGCTTCAACGTAATTTACACTAGTTTTCTTTTGTTAATGTCTTTAGGCACTGTACTATTTAAAAAAGTGTATGTTTGCACAAAAATATGTGCTTTGTAAGTATTATTACAATCTTTCGATTGGCTAACAATACGTGTCTCTGACTACCAATCCATTCTGTGGAAACCTGCACCCATTCATGTCCATTGTCTATTCCGATGGACTTGGGCAATTCCAGCAGGACAATGCGACACCCCACACGCCCAGAATTGCTACAGAGTGGCTCCAGGAGCACTCTTCTGAGTTTAAACACTTCTGCTGTCCTCAACTCCCCAGACATGAACATTATTGAACATATCTGGGATACCTTGGAACGTGCTGTTCAGATCTCCACGTCCTCGTACTCTTACGGATTTGTGGACAGCCCTGCAGGATTAACTGTGTCAATTCCCTCCAGCACTCCTTCAGACATTAGTCGAGTCCATGCCATGTCGTGTTGCGGCACTTCTACGCGCTCACGGGAGTCCTACACGATATGAGGCAGGTGTACTAGTTTCTTTGGCTCTCCAGCGTATTAGACTAAATACAATTCACCTGCATTTCGTAGTACTGAGGATGTTATGTCATGGAGGGGTGAGGGATGAGAGAAAGAGGGCGGGGAGGGGGGGGGGCAAGAGAGGTGCAGAATAAAAGCTGTAGGGGAAGGAGAGACAGACAAACATTGGCAAGTATAGTCAATGTTCAAAAGTTGGGGAAGTGGGGTGAGGGGGGTGGGGCCGGTCTATTTAACAAAAGCCAGTAAATTATAGACCAAAAGTGTGTCCAGTAAATGACAAGAGGAAGCATCCTTATATCCATATTGTAATTGGTTCTAGGAATAGTTTTTCCCTAAGCTCTTTTCCATCACTAAGTAATTTATCCACTCTTCTTTTCACTTGACTGAAGATTTCCACTTCAGAGACAATCATCAGAGGCCCATGGAGGTAATACGTGAAATTTTCAGATTACTCCCTACGTCTTGTCTTGCAAGTGTGCCGTTAGAAAGCGTTAGGCAGGCGCAGCCCCTTAAAATCCACGCCACCGCTGCGGCATAGATGGTCGAGTAACTCAGAGGCGTCGCTGCACCACGTCCATCGCGTCACGGGCGCCACCGCGTGGATCTTCTGGAGAAGAGGAAGCAGCACTGGAGTCTTGTTTTGGAGAGCGAGAGAGTGAGCAACAAACAGCGGGCAGATACCAATAGTTCGATTTGACTGCCCGTCGTGGCTGCCGTGGTGGGACAGCGGCAACAAGGAAGTGTGCGCTTGCCGGATATTTGCGATACGGCGAGGCGCGGTGCAGTTTGCTTAACGGCTATCTGGCTGGTCGTTTCTGAGGCAGGACCTGGAGTTTTCCTGTGTCAGTGTGTCGTAAGGGGGGCTATTCTCTGCTGGTTGGATGTTTGCAAATGTTATAAGCTGGTGTGGAGTGCTGTATGTACTGCGTATAATTCAGCCTGTTCAGCACATATTATATTACCATTACCCGCTGTGTGACTTGGGCTCGCGTCTCTGAATGCTTATGTAGAGGGTGAACATTAGTAAAACCGACAAACTGCAGGGACGGATTCGTGTCTGGAATTGGAGGAAAAAAGTTCCAGTGAACATGTGCTCGGAAAAGGACACTTTGCGTGCAACGACAACGAATCGTCCCCTAACACAGTACAGAGCTACATCGTAGCCACTTGACAGCACATGTTCAAAGTGGCCTCGTTGCAGGTGATAGGGTAGTAGCGGTTGTCATGCAGGACGAACGTAATCGTACCTTGGCTTACACCTTGTTGGAGGGCCTCTTCCCTGGAGCTTGTGCTAGGATTCATCTCAAAATTCTGTAGAACCCTGTCCTCCAAATCTAGTGTACACACTATCCGCCGCCTCCCTACACGTTTGATGGTCTGAAAGGACCCACGATCACAGAAAAGCCAAAATCGGTTTGAAATGTTCGGTGATGTGGTTTGTGTCTATGAGGGTACTTGTTTGGCTGTAGTCCTGCTGCCTTTAGACCGTAGTGTGTAAGCTTACGGACTGATGACCTTAGCAGTTAAGTCCCATAAGATTAAAAAAAAAAAAAGAAAAAGATGCCTGTTTGTTTGGCCACTTTCAGTTTGACGTCATTTGAGTTTCATATATGTTTGTGTAACCATCCCGCTCCCTATTTAGTGTGTGATTTGCCCCTTTGCACAATGTTTTTAGTCATCATAAACTAAAGGCTATGCCTTGTCGATTTAGCTACGCCCCCCTCTCCATTGTCGTCCTCTTCAATTCTTCATACGATTTTATCCCCATATGTTCTTTGATGTTATTAAAATACGTTGCTCTTGGCCTGCCTCTTGGTTTTTTTCCCTAAAACTTTTTCTTCAAATACATTCTTTGGGAACTGGTTGTGTCTCGTTATGTGCCCTATCATTTTTTATTTTCTTCATCCTATATATAATTTAGCAGCGTTCTGTTCTCATTCACTTCTCCTAAGACCTGTTCTTTACTTTTTCTGTCTACCCAGCTTGTTTTCGTCAATCTTCTCCACATCCGCATTTCCATTGCTTCCAGTCTCTTTTTCTCTGCCTTTCCCAGAGTCCACGCTTCACATCCGTATGTTATGACACTCCAGACAAACTTTTTCCTACTTTCTAGGCTTATATGATTGTCTGTTAGTGAATTACTATTATTTTGGAAAGCTTGCTTTGCCAAGGCTATTCTTCTCTTTATATCTGTGATACATTTATTGGCGTAAGTGATTGTGCTCCCCAAATAACAGAAGTTGTCAACCTACACTAAAACATTATCTTCTAGTTTAATATTAACTTTACCATTTTCTTTTGCCTGCCCTACTACCATAGTTTTTGTTTTCTTATTTATTTTTAGATTAAATTCTCTTAGGATTTTAGCGTCCAATAAAAATTGCTGACAATCTGTATGCAAGTTAATGGATTATAGAGTAAAATGAATTAATTCTATACAGTTGACTTAGTTTTACTTGATTTTAATTGCCTAGCAGCGCTGCTGCCTCATGTACGGTATTTTCCAATGTAAGTGGTTTTTACACTATTCTTGGGCATCTTGTTGTTTTTGTAAATTTTTCCTATTCATCTCCTACAGAGCTGCCATGTTATTTCGTGATCTACTAGTTCTTCTTTTGGAATATGAAACTGTCTTAAAATATGCTTAAAACTGTACAGTATATATGAGAAAATAAATGTTGAACACTACTTTAAATAAAACAAAAATAATTTTAGCAAGGGGAAAACCACTCAGAACTCAACGGTGTCCTACCTCGACCTCTAGCGGTACAGTATGCTTATCTTGAATAAGGTGATAAGCAAAGGCAGATTTTTCTTGTCAAAAAATTGCACCCCATTTGCCCAACATAACTGTTAAACCCATTACAACAAATTTTCTAAATACTGGTATTTAAAATTCTTCCTATGCAGCAACGCAATGTGAAGTTAAGAAAAGCGGCGACGAGGAAGACCCCAACGGCAGCGACCGTGCTGATAAAGGATTATCTATTGAGGAACTTTTTGCTGCCGTGAGACGGCTATGAAGTGGTTAGAACACCAATGAGAACGTGATGCTGTCCAGTTGCTGTCTTTAAAATGTTTCCTCGTCGTAGCCACCAATAAAACTGGTCTCAGTCTTGAATTAAAAACCAGTTTTGAATTTTTTCCTGTAAGCTGTAGGCATACCTCAATGACCATTTTGACCTTTTCAGACTGCGTTGTATGATCAGTTCTCCGTGTTATTTGTAGGACGTGTAATACAACTTGCAATTAATACAGCTTTGCGTTTAATTAATTATTTCTTTAATTCACTTTCCTTTAGGGACGGGAAAACCAACCAGGTAAAACCGAAACTGGTACTTTGGTCACGAACAGCCGTATTTGTCGGCATTTGTTTTGTCTTCTAATAAGAAGCGTTTTTTGTTTTTTACTGATAACCGGGTAAAAAACCGAAATACCAATTACCCAAGCAGCAATGGTAAAATTTCTAGTTTTTAAATAAACCTTTATTAAATAATGAGTAATTTTTTTTCGTAAAAATTTCCATTGCTTTGAAATATTACGTTACTATAGATAATGGGAAACGTGGTCAGTTGTATCTTAATAACAATGCTCACAGAAACGTGCAACAAACACATGGCATAAGAATTTGTAGACAATAATGTAGCCGTTACAATATCGCTTGGCATGGAGTGGAGTAGCCTATTGGATGCTACACATGTATAACCTATTCATTGTACAATTGCCGACGGCAGAACGTGGAACTAAGCATTATTTACATAGTGACGGGGCCAAAGCGTCCGACAATACTCAATACTCAACAGTACACGAATGACGCACGTGTCTCAGCATTGTTCAGACATGTTATCGTCATAGTGCGTTACTATTGTTGTGTATTCTTAGCGTCTACTGAAATGGACAGTGATCGCGCAAATATACGTTATAGAAGAGTATGCTCAGACGGAAAAGTCTTGATTAATAACGTAGTTCAGTTCCGTCTAGAAGAAAAACGGAAAGGTGCACTAATATCTTTATAAAGAGACCTGGAGAGAATGGAGAGAGCAGCAGCCGCAGTGGGAAAGGGTTTAAGGGCGATGCCTAATGTTGTGAAATGGTCAGAAAACTGTGCCACCAAGGAGAAGAGATTGTGGAAGAAATCAAAGTGCTTCGACAACTTTCAAATGTTCAGATGTGTGTGAAATCTTATGGGACTTAACTGCTAAGGTCATCAGTCCCTAAGCCTACACACTACTTAACCTAAATTATCCTAAGGACAAACACACACACATGGCCGAGGGAGGACTCGAACCTCGGCCGGGACCAGCCGCACAGTCCATGACTGCAACGCCTCAGACCTCTCGGCTAATCCCGTGCGGCTCGACAACTTTGATAAGTGTTTACTGGAAAGAAACTTCCTGGAATATTACCACCTTAAATCCACTCGTCGAGAGCTTTATAATAGTGTGAAGGAGGATACAGATATTAATTTCACGGGGAAACGAACCAGTTTCTGGAAAATTTTGGATATGCGGTCACGTTTAAGTAAGAAAAAAAAGGCGAAGGCAAACATTTCCGGTTGAGAGGAAGCACATTGTACCATGGAGTGCACGCTTTCTAAGAACTTTGAGAGAAAACGAGAAAGGTGCGAAGAAACTCGTCGTGTATACTGATGAAACATGGGTGCATACACTGTCAGTAAATATTGGCAGCTTAGTGCCATACTAGGTGTGCGGAAAAATGAAAGTTCTGGATAAAGAGCAATAGTGGTTCATGTGGGATGAGAAACGGGGTTCATTGAGGGTGCAGAGCTCATCTATGATTCTAGATGAACATCGGAAGATTACACAACGAAATGAACAGTCAAAATTATATAAAATGGTTGCAAGAGCGCCTAATACGAAACATTCCGAGTGGAAATATTATGGTATTAGACAATGGTTGGCTGATTGATTCCAGGGAGGAGACCAAACAGCGAAGTCATTGGTCCCATATGGTTAGGGAAAGATGGTGAAGGAAGTCGGCCGTGCCCTTTTAAAGTAACCATCCCTGCATTTTCCTGAATCCATTTAGGAAAATTACGGAAAACCTAAACCAGGATGGCCGGACGCGGGTTTGAACTGTCGTCCTCCCGAATGCGAGCTCAGTGTGCTAACCACTGGCTACCTCGGTCGGTATTAGGCAGTGCACCCTACCATTGTGTTCACGAAAATAAATCACCTAACACATATTCTCGTAAAGCAGATATACAGCTATGGCTGACTAAACATAAAATTCCGGTCGGTGCGGATTTAACACGCAATGGCTCTCGGAAGTTGTGAAACGTAACAAATCCGAGCCAGAATATACAGCAGATAAGAGTACTGTAAGAATCCGGGACTTCCACCTTACAACTGTGATCTGCAACCCATCGAACGCATCTGGAATTTAATGAAAGAGGAAGTTCCATCGAACAACGTCAGCAGCGTTACCTTTCCCCAACTTAAAAAAAAAAAGTGACTACGGCTGCAGTACAAAGAAATACGAAAGACAACTGGAAGAAGGCGTGTGATAAAGTGAAAACTACACTCCTGGAAACTGAAATAAGAACACCGTGAATTCATTGTCCCAGGAAGGGGAAACTTTATTGACACATTCCTGGGGTCAGATACATCACATGATCACACTGACAGAACCACAGGCACATAGACACAGGCAACAGAGCATGCACAATGTCAGCACTAGTACAGTCTATATCCACCTTTCGCAGCAATGCAGGCTGCTATTCTCCCATGGAGACGATCGTAGTGATGCTGGATGTAGTCCTGTGGAACGGCTTGCCATGCCATTTCCACCTGGCGCCTCAGTTGGACCAGCGTTCGTGCTGGACGTGCAGACCGCGTGAGACGACGTTTCATCCAGTCCCAAACATGCTCAATGGGGGACAGATCCGGAGATCTTGCTGGCCAGTGTAGTTGACTTACACCTTCTAGAGCACGTTGGGTGGCACGGGATACATGCGGACGTGCATTGTCCTGTTGGAACAGCAAGTTCCCTTGCCGGTCTAGGAATAGTAGAACGATGGGTTCGATGACGGTTTGGATGTACCGTGCACTATTCAGTGTCCCCTCGACGATCACCAGTGGTGTACGGCCAGTGTAGGAAATCGCTCCCCACACCATGATGCCGGGTGTTGGCCCTGTGTGCCTCGGTCGTATGCAGTCCTGATTGTGGCGCTCACCTGCACGGCGCCAAACACGCATACGACCATCATTGGCACCAAGGTAAAAGCGACTCTCATCGCTGAAGACGACACGTCTCCATTCGTCCCTCCATTCACGCCTGTCGCGACACCACTGGAGGCGGGCTGCACGATGTTGGGGCGTGAGCGGAAGACGGCCTAACGGTGTGCGGGACCGTAGCCCAGCTTCATGGAGACGGTTGCGAATGGTCCTCGCCGATACCCCAGGAGCAACAGTGTCCCTAATTTGCTGGGAAGTGGCGGTGCGGTCCCCTACGGCACTGCGTACGATCCTACGGTCTTGGCGTGCATCCGTGCGTCGCTGCGGTCCAGTCCCAGGTCGACGGGCACGTGCACCTTCCGCCGACCACTGGCAACAACATCGATGTACTGTGGAGACCTCACGCCCCACGTGTTGAGCAATTCGGCGGTACGTCCACCCGGCCTCCCGCATGCCCACTATACGCCCTCGCTCAAAGTCCGTCAACTGCACATACGGTTCACGTCCACGCTGTCGCGGCATGCTACCAGTGATAAAGACTGCGATGGAGCTCCGTATGCCACGGCAAACTGGCTGACACTGACGGCGGCGGTGCACAAATGCTGCGCAGCTAGCGCCATTCGACGGCCAACACCGCGGTTCCTGGTGTGTCCGCTGTGCCGTGCGTGTGATCATTACTTGTACAGCCCTCTCGCAGTGTCCGGAGCAAGTATGGTGGGTCTGACACACCGGTGTCAATGTGTTCTTTTTTCCATTTCCAGGAGTGTATTATGAGCGAATACTGGCACAGAGAAGCACTTGTGGACGAAGCTATTGAGAGAGAAATTATTCTACCAGACAAGGACAGAAATTTACTCGCGTGATTCTGAAGATATACCGGTCGAGGCAGCTTCAGACTCGACGGAGACAGCTACTTCGGTCATCAGGAACAGCTCTACTGAGTCAACAGATGAGGCAGAATTGTGTGCAGAAGCGCTAGGAGTTCAGACCTTACATATGGATTAAGGATTGTTGAAAACATTGTATTAACATTTCTCACTAGGTTACATTTTTTGTTCCTGTCTTCCTTTTTTCATTTGGAATCCTTGCGTATGTAATTTTAATTACTTTTATTTATCCATCGTAACATCGTTTGAAAACGTGGATATAAAATAAAAGTGGAATAATCATTTTCTACCGCCCCTATGACTTATCTTAGAGGATAGATAATGGAAAGGCAAACCTACGTTTCTAGCATTTGTAGACTTAGAGAAAACTTTTTACAATGTTGACTGGAATACTCTCTTTCAAATTCTGAAGGTGGCAGGGAGAAAATACAGGGAGCTAAAGGCTATTTACAGTTTGTACAAAAACCAGATGGCAGTTATAAGAGTCGAGGGGCATGAAAGGGAAGCAGCGGTTGGGAAGGGAGTGAGACAGGGTTGCTGCCTGTCCCCGATGTTATTCAATCTGTATATTGAGCAAGCAGTAAAAGAAACAAAAGAAAAATTTGGAGTAGGAATTAAAATCCATGGAGAAGAAACAAAAACTTTGAGGTTCACCGATGACATTGTAATTCTGTCAGAGAAAGCAAAGGACCTGGAAGAGCAGCTGAATGGTATGGACAATGTCTTGAAAGGAGGATATAAGATGAACATCAACAAAATTAAAACGAGGATAATGGAATCTAGTCGAGTTAACTCGGGTGATGCTGAGGGAATTAGGTTAGGAAATGAGACACTTAAAGTAGTTTTTCTATTTGGGGAGCAAAATAACTAATGATGGTCGAAGTAGAGAGGATATAAAATGTAGACTGGCAATGGCAAAGAAAGCGTTTGCAAGAAGAGAAATTTGTTAACATCGAGTATAGATTTAAGTGTCAGGAAGTAGTTTCTGAAAGTATTTATATGGAGTGTAGCCATGTATGGAAGTGAAACATGCACGATAAATAGTTTGGACAAGAAGAGAATAGAAACTTTC
This sequence comes from Schistocerca cancellata, assembly GCF_023864275.1. NCBI lineage: Eukaryota > Metazoa > Arthropoda > Insecta > Orthoptera > Acrididae > Schistocerca > Schistocerca cancellata. The sequence goes on from NC_064626.1 coordinate 1,042,641,040, forward strand.
GAAATGTGGTGCTACAGAAGAATGCTGAAGATTAGATGGGTAGATCACATAACTAATGAGGAGGTACTGAATAGAATTGGAGAGAAGAGGAGTTTGTGGCACAACTTGACATGAAGAAGGGACCGGTTGGTAGGACATGTTTTGAGGCATCAAGGGATCACAAATTTAGCATTGGAGGGCAGTGTGGAGGGTAAAAATCGTAGAGGGAGACCAAGAGATGAATACACTAAGCAGATTCAGAAGGATGTAGGTTGCAGTAGGTACTGGGAGATGAAGAAGCTTGCACAGGATAGAGTAGCATGGAGAGCTGCATCAAACCAGTCTCCGGACTGAAGACCACAACAACAACAATCTTCTTCTATTGGTTGTGCAACGCGGTCAAAAATGTACTCGTATTTTTCGCTACAAGATTTAATAATATAGTGTTCAAAGTCATTTCGATAAGGATTTGAAAATAAATGTTACAGCAACTAACAAAATTTAAGCCCACAGCCTTCTAGACAGTAATCAGACGTGCTGTCCACGTTCTCTGACTTCATGGTATAGATTCTCGCGCGGGATTCCGAAACTTTTTTTTCCGTCAGTTACTTGAAAACGAGGGCCCATTATGGTGAATCGCCCCGGGATGTGATACCGTGGACCCTAACCTACACCACCGTATATTTGGTATCAAAATTCGACCCCCCCCCCCCTCCAATGGGGACATCTCTTTGTTAGTTAGTAGCTTGTACACGAAAATTTCTCTTTCATTTTCATTTCTTATGCTTCCCTGTAGAATAATGTATCAACAGCAAATGTATTTTTATCTGCTGCACGCCCAAATCAAGTTATTCGATTCAGTTGTTAGATCGTAACACAACATTTTTTTTTCATTTCCTACGTTTTCCTGTAGAAGAATACAGGACATATCAAAAAGAATCACCCGACTTTAAAAAATCGTAACTATTATGTTATTTGAGATATGTGCGTGAACAACGTACTCTTGGAAAGAGCAAACTCTCGAGTTTTACATTGTTTCCGTTAGGCAGCAGCGGTGTGAGGCCACTTCAGTTCTATTAAAAATGGTGTTGGGACAACAGGAAGCGTTTCGTGTTCCGTATTTTGCGCAGTGTGAGTCAGTAATAACTGTTCAGCGTGACTTTCGTACTAGGTACGGTGTGGATCCTCCTAAAGCACAGAGCATTAGACAATGTCATGAACAGTTCCGAGAAAAAGTTTGTTTGTGTAAACAGACATCGAAGCATTCGTCGTAGTTTCACTAAGAGTCCGCAGAAATCCGTTCGCCGTGCAGCTCGACAACTCAACATGCCCCCGATGTTCGTCTGTCGTGTGTTGCGTCGACGTTTACACATGAAACCATACAAAATTGTTCCAGAAGGTGACAAACAACAACGTGTGGAGTTTTTATTATTATTATTATTATTATTATTATTATTATTATTATTGAGTAGAGCCTCTATGGAGTGCGTGGTAACAACCAACTTCACTCTAATGCCCAGGTGTTGATCTTGTTCCAGCTTTGACTTCCTGCCAGTATCTTCTGAGCCCACCAAGAAGTGCCTGTTGATGCTCTTCAGATAATGGTCCTCTTCGCCTTCTGGACGTTGGTGCCATTTTAAAACCTTGGTAGTTGTTAACCAGTCTTCTAAATTTCTTCCTGTGAGGAATTTCTCCCTCTGAGATAGCAATCTGTCTAAGCTCTTTTTCACATTCTTCGAACCATCTTGGCCTTGTATTCTTAGATCGGATGAAATTCCATATTCTTTTTGTTAGTCGGTCACCGTCCATCCTCATGAAATGACCGTAAAAGAACAATCGTCTCTTCTTAATGGATGCTGTGATAGATTCTGGTTTGCTGTGCAAGTCCATCAACCAATCTATTACCTAGGATTTTCCTTAATATACTATGCCCTCGCTTTTCCAGCCGCTCAGCTTGACCTTGTCTATTCATGGTCACAGTTTCGGACGTATATAAGCCCTCAGGTTTTACAGCTGTATTATAATGTCGGAACTTGGCCTCTATACTCATAGACTTTTTGTTATAGGTATTCTTTGTCAGTTGGTATGCTTGGTCTAAACTTCCTCATCCTGTCATTAATTGCTTCTTCTTCTAATCCATTCTCATGGATGACTTCATCGAGATACCTGAAATTCTTAACTCGTCCTATTTTTCCCAGATGGATCATCCATTCAGGTCCATCACAGATGTTCGTCATATATTTTGTCTTTTGAACAGAGATCTGGAGTCGAACTTTTTCAGCAATTTCTGACAGCTTATTGATCTTGTTGACTGCTGACTAAGTTGTTCTGTAATGGGGTTCAGTAATTTTGTTCTTGGCAAGATGGAGGATGACAGTTTCCTTCCATGCTTAGTGTTTAGTGACGAGGCAATATTCCATTTAAATGGAAAGGTGAACCGTCATAATGTGAGAATATGGGGTACGAAACAACTATATGAACTTGTACAAAATGAGAGGGGACTCTCCAAAATTTAATGTTTTTTGTGGAGTTTCATGGGAAAGAGTGTATGTTTCATTTTTCTTTGCCGAGAACGCTGCTACAAAAAGCACATACCTCGATACGCTTGAGAATTTTCTTTTCCCACAGTTGGAGACTGATTCGAACGACTTCATTTACCAACAGGATGGGGCACCGCCACACTGTCATCTGGAAGTGTGGGAATTTTTAAATCAAAGGATTACTGAGCGTTGGATCGATCGCACTGGACCAAATGATTGATCCTTACATTATACCTCCAAGTTCACCGGACCTGACTGTATTTGATTATTTCTTGTGGGGGTTTATAAAAGACTCTGTTTATGTGCCTCCGTTACCATCGACAATGAATGAACTGATGGTTCAAATGGCTCTGAGCACTATGGGACTCAACATCTTAGGTCATAAGTCCCCTAGAACTTAGAACTACTTAAACCTAACTAACCTAAGGACATCACACACACCCATGCCCGAGGCAGGATTCGAACCTGCGACCGTAGCAGTCCCGCGGTTCCGGACTGCAGCGCCAGAACCGCTAGACCACCGCGGCCGACTGAATGAACTGAGACATCGCATAACAGCAGCTGTGGAAGCTGTAACTCAAGACATGCTCGCTGCAGTGTGGTAACAATTTGAATACCGCATTTCATATGCTGTGCATCTCAAGGGAGCCATATTGAACAACTTTGAAAAGGTGCGAATAAAACTTTTTGAGCTTCCCGTTCGTCAAAAAACAAAATTCATTGTATATGTTTACTAGATTCATAAATATAGACGTGACAAATCGGATGATTCTTTTTGATATACCCTGTACATTAAAAGCGAATGTACCGTTCCCGCCGGCCGGAGTGTCCATGCGGTTCTATGCGCTACAGTCTGGAACCGCGCGACTGCTACGGTCGCAGGTTCGAATCCTGCCTCGGGGATGGATGTGTGTGATGTCCTTAGGTTAGTTAGGTTTAAGTAGTTCTAAGTTCTAGGTGACTGATGACCTGAGAATTTAAGTCCCATAGTGCTCAGAGGCATTTGAACCATTTTTTTGTACAGTTGCTTCCTAAACACACGCACAGCTCTATTGTTCGGCTCTAAAGCAACAGTTGTGTATTATTATTGTTAATTTCGATTGTTTTTCTCTACAAGAATGTGAGCACGTGTATCGCGTACAGTTCACGAACCATGTTACATTTTCATCGAATGCAGGTTATAGCGTCCATGCATGATCCGAAACAACCAAAGCAGCATACGTCAACAGTTTGCAGCGCGCCCAGCTAAAACTGAAGCAGTGTGCGAGACTTGCACTATCTGGTCTACATGGTAGTGGCTGCTGTTGGACATTAGTTGTATTACAGAATGGCACCATCCCTAGTCTAAAATTATTTTACGAGGTGCGGTATTAATGAAGTACAATGCTCGATTTTCTTTAAAAGATTAAGAACAGGAGGATGCACAATAAACTTGCGACGTCACATAACAATAAAATTTATAACTTAACAATTAATTCATATTTTCCAATAAAAATAGAAAGCAGTTGATATGTTGCCTGTGTGTACATAGTGTACCCTTACTTGCTTTTCGCCTTTGAAAAAGGACATATTAACACGAAAAATAGTACTCCAACCTCAGTTTTAGCCCTTTAGCACTTCGTAATACCCAAATAGCGCTAGGTCTCGAGTAAAACACGCTTTTAGAACGAATTTTCAAAAATTTGGAATCAACAGACTCGAGCAAAACACGCTTTTATAGCAAATTTTCAAAAATTTAGAATCAGCAGTGATTTTTTGTAGTATTCAACCACTAATCATTTTTGAAAAAAATAGCGAAGGGTGGACTGATAGTTTTCTTCTATTTGACTATTTGATATAATATCATGATTCTGTGTGTGTTGAAACTGCAGGAGCCAATATTTTTCAGTCTTCATTCGATTTCTACCTATCTTATAGGAAAAGATAGAATATAAAACCGAAACTCGGTTATTTCAGAAACCGGTTATTTTGAGCGGATTTATCATTCAGGTTAAACTAACGTTGAATAATAATAATAATTTAAACGATAACCAGCAGCACCATTTACCTATGAACAGTGGTTCAAAGTTTTTGTAAACAGCAGATTACATGAAACTCAGTTATGAGAACGCCTCCGTCCCCACTTGTTTTGGATAATCAATGCACTACTGTACTTATGAGCCAGCCACTAACATACGACCCGAATTTCACGTACATGGAAGAAGTACAAGTATTTCAGGTTTCCGAAGTCGAAGTTAACCGCATTACGTGATAGGAATACTACTCCCGCGTCTAAAATCGTCCTCTAAAGGAGTGATCTCGTCAGCGAAGAAAGTGAGTCAGACGATAAGCCGCCCCCGCCCCCCTCCCCCCCCCCCCCCCCCCCCCCCCCCCGGCTCCAGAGGTGGGAAAGCCACTGGAGCAACAATGCGTTTTCCAGGCGCGCCGTAACGCCTGCGCAAGGACGCAGCGCGAGACCCTCACCTGGACCGGTTCCCGCGTCTGCGTCAGCTCGCCTGCCTCGCTAACCATGATATGCAGATACCTCAATAGCCGTCTGTCGCAATCACGCCTGCTCGTTCGCTCATTATCGGCCACATTTGGTCCGGCTCCGGCAAGGCATTCATTTCCCTTTTGATAAATACTCAGAGTGTGCATAAAATGTAACTATCTGCGATGCATAAATATGCAGAGCATTTCATCATCATGGAATGTACACACCGAACTATAATATTTCATTCCTTACTTTAAGTTATTTAATCTTTACACATTTGAAGTTCCTGCTTCTAGTGATTTGTCTATTCCTTCATTCGGCACTACACGGTTTGTTTTGCGAAACGGTACGAAATCATTGTAGGTTTGAAAAAGGATTCCATTGAAGAACCTCTGCCAATAGCAATATTTAACCCCAACACCTTTGCCTGATGTAAGAGTAGCCTTGAAAGCCATAATCTGATCTGTTTATATACACTACTGGCCATTAAGATTGCTACACCAAGAAGAAATACAGATGATAAACGGGTATTCATTGGACAAATATATTTATACTAGAACTGACATGTGATTACATTTTCACGGAGTTTGGGTGCATAGATCCTGAGAAATCAGTACCCAGAACAACCACCTCTGGCAGTAAAAACGGCCTTCATACGCCTGGGCATTGAGTCAAACAGAGCTTGGATGGCGTATACAGGTACAGCTGCCCATGCAGCTTCAACACGATACCACAATTCGTCAAGAGTAGTGACTGGTGTATTGTGACGAGCCAGTTGCTCGGCCACCATTGACGATACGTTTTCAGTTGGTGAGAGATCTGGAGAATGTGATGACCAGGGCGGCAGTCGAACATTTTCTGTATCCAGGAAGGCCCGTACAAGACCTGCAACATGCGGTCGTACATTATCCTGCTGAAATGTAGGGTTTCGCAGGGATCGAATGAAGGGTAGAGCCACGGGTCGTAATGTAACAATAATGTACCTATAATAATTTTTTTCTTTGTGCATTTAGATAAATGTTTCTTTCTGAATTTATGTAAAATAATGTAAATATTAATTTGAATTTTTTTCCTTTTCGTGTCATGTTAAAGAAACTGTACACAACTTTTTAAATTAATGTTATTATTTATGTTAGATTTCAAGCGATTTGATAACCAAAAGGAAATGTATTTAATGTTAAACTTATTGTATGATGTGAAAATTGTAATTTATACACTTGGTCCATACGTAGGTAATGCATTAGGATATGTGTAGTAGAAAACCTGTGGTGAATACCCTACCTGTAGGGGAGCGGGAAAAGGTGGATGCAGGCGAGCGCGGAAAAACGCACACTGGCGCGGTTCGGCACAACGGGCTCAGTAACACAGTCGGAGTTGGGCATCGGTCAGAGGAACATGTACTGTACCGAGGAGGCTATCTAGGAAAAGTGGATTCCATTGAGCCTCGGATGGGCCGATTCCGACGACTACTTGGCATGGCTATTTCCTCAGGCACAAAATTGGAAAGATTACGACGCTAAGAAGAAGGAAAGTGCCGATACTGTGAGAGCCTTAGCCGTGCTTGTATGCGTGCCGTGCTGCCCGCTATCTCGCTGCCGCCACCCACCGCACCGACTTGCACAGGTCAAACATTTATTTCATCTTTAGAAGTGTATCTGTGTGGACCAGTGTTGAAACTGTTTTGACTGTTCAATAATAACGTGACTTTTACCAGAATTGCCTTAGCCATCACTTATCCTTATCATTGACCTAGACAGGGTCCTTACCACATATTGTGCAACCCGAGTATCCCGAACTGAAAGTTTACAGTTAGTACTAAATTGTCTGCAGACCAATTTATGCTATAAAGACGTTCAAGGTTAGGAGTGCAAATATAAATGTTAGTAAAGAACAACAGTGTGGTTAAATTGAAAGATAAATTTTGAATGGAGCTAGCAATGTTATTTAATTGATTTGTGACTGAAATAATGATAACTAAGTAATTCAAAATAAGACAAAAGAATAGTTCTTTACAGATTGATAACTTTGAGTGTTAATTTACCTACAGGACTTACTAGTTTCAGTATAACAACCATAACAGTTTCAGGGCCCCCCCCCCCCATTCTCTTGCCTATTCTTGCACATTTCGAGGTGTACTGATCAGAATTGAACAGTAAAATTAATTTCTATATTAAACCTAAGTGTATTAGTGTTTTTTCCAATTTTTATAGTGACATTGTATGTGTGTTTTCAAAATTGCTGATTCTAGGGTAATCTATGCCCGATTTCGGTCTGATCAATATACAAAGTGCAGCTCGTAGTAATCATTGCTGTGTGGTGTTGTGTAAATTTAGCTCATCCAAATTAGTACAAAAGAAGAAAACCTTAGTTCAGTAGATTCTTTCTGGTTCTAAATTTTGCTATAAAACGCAACATTACTACGCGTCATTATGCTTGTACATGCTACCACTTGTACAGGGAAAAACTCACTCAATGCCTAATTAGGCTGGCGACCGTATTATTAATCATTGGCAATATCTACTGTGTGTACTTCTTGTCCATGCGAACGCGTAATTATACTTCACATTTGTTTGACACATCACTGTAGTTACTAACTGAATATAAGTCCGAATTGCTTCCATTAGGTACACGCGGTCAACTTATGTACTAAATCCTTGTTTACAACGTGAAGCCCGTGAACTTATTACAGTACAGGCTTTATTGAGATAACGCACGTCCGACAGGGCGGTAGTGTTACAAGTGGCTTCCCGGTGACAGGACATCCAGTTGTTGTCGGTTATAAACTAACGTAAAGACCGAACAGTGGATGTTCAGTGGCACGAACAGTAATAAAGTTTAGCAAAGTAAACTGCAGTGTGCATCAAGTATAGTAGTGAGGTGTAGTTGGCATTCAATATGGACAGGAACGGGGACAGGATAGATGTGCCAAGCGAAATGGAGAATGCGGCTGGCAGTAGCAGGAGTTTACGCGGCCAGATAACAGATGGCGTTAGCGGAAGACAATTGGCGTACATACAATACCATGAACACGTCAACGAACAGATTGAAATGTCGCGATCGCCTCGAACACAGCAAGAGACAAAACAGGAAGTAGAGGGTGACTTTGTAGATGATAGTGGGTACGTGAACGAATCCACTGACATATTTGATTCACCACAAATAAAGAAAGAACCGAAAGAGACTTTTGAAGTAGGATCGGAAAACACAAATTCCATAGAACAAAACAGTGTAAAAGTTTTGAGCATAAACGATCTATTAGAACAATTAACCAAACAAATTGCAGGACAGACTGAGCAACTTAAAACACAGAATGAGCAACTTAAAACACATGTTGATGAGCAGCTCAAAACACAGAGCCATCAACTCAAAACACAAAATGAGCAGCTCAAAACACATGTTGATGAGCAGCTCAAAACACAAAACGAGCAGCTAAAAACCCAAAGTGATCAGATTAAAGCACAGGTCAAAGATCAAGGAATTAGAATTAGTAAACAAATAGAGCAGGTAGAACAAAAAGTGGGAAATTTAGGTTCTGTGGTAAATAATATGAAATTTGAAATTGACGCCATTAACAAAAATATGGATACTATGCAGGAGGAAATTGGTAACATTAACAGTAGATTCGATGTTGAAATTCTCAACATCCAAGAGAAAGTAGAACCTCTGGTTGAAACTAAGGTAGACGAAAAAGTTTTCGGTCTAAAAACTGAGATCGTAAACGAATGTCAATACGGAATATCTCAGTTGAAAAAGGTAGTTGTAGACACTGAAAAAGAATTAGATGAAAAAGTAACCGGATGTGTTCAAAATTGTGAACAAAATTGTACGAAAATTCAAGGCAAAATTTTCGATCTGGAGAGCAAAATTAAAGATAGGCCTGGTGTGGTCTGTAATGGCACACCAATTACGAAGCTGTTAGAAGGCGAGGAACGCTTCGATCCAGCCAAGAAACATAACGGGTGGCATCCGTTAGATTTTATCAAAAATTGCGAGAGAATATTTCCTGAGCACTTGTCTGATCAGGAAAAGATAAATGTAGTAATTAGCGCCTTAGCAGGTGACGCTAAGCGCTGGGGAATAAATTTAGATACCGAACGAATGACGTTCGAAGAATTCAGGCAAAGATTTACGGAAGAATATTGGTCTGAACAAAAACAGGACCATTTATGGCGCGAATTTATCATGGCCAAACAGCATGATAACAGGGGCAGGAATTCTTTGAAAGATTTCTGCGAGTATTGGTACCGAAAATTGACGCATTTAAGAGGTAGAAGATCGGATTCAGAAATTATCTGGGAGCTATATAAAAAGCTTCCAGAAGATTCTAAGAGGTATGTAGGAAGCAACCATCGTAGCTTCCAAGCATTTCTAGAAAGGGTCGAAGACGAAGACCATTGGCGCGAAAGTCGTGCCAATTATCAAAATTTTGGCAACCGTAATACCCGACACAATGACGAAAGAAATGACGGCGATGGATTTCGCGTCAATGTAATACAGAGCGGAAGAGGCAGAGGAAGAGGCAGAGGAAATTATCCAGGTCGCGGCAGAGGGTATGCAGCGCAAAATAATAACGACGCGGGAAACTAATTTCCGCGAACGTTGCGGGCCAAACGGAAGCGGACAATACATACCGGCCCCGATTTAAGAAAAGATACCGGACCGACCGCAAAGTAATGAGACAGGTTAGAGACAGGCGTGAAACGACGCAACGTGTTGTGGCGAGACAAGCGTCAGGTGCGAGCCAGCACGAGTCATCTATGCCGCAGAGCATACTCCAGGTTAACGGGCGAGTGGAGCATCAGAGGGCAACGGCTCAGCCTAGCGGAACATCTGTTCAGAGAGAAGCCGCTAGCAATACGGCAGCAGTAGGTGCGAACGTAGCCGTAAGAGATAATGAAAATTTTACGAGTGATAATTCCGTGGCAAAGGAAACAATAAATGAGACTGTGTGTACTGCGATTAGCAGTGTTTGCAATGAGGTAAAAGGCGATAATGAATTAGCAGAAGTAACTGATTGGCGTGTGCAGATCGACGATCTGTACAAGGGCCTAAAGCAATGTGAGTGGGAGGATTTTAAGAAGGAGTATGGGGCGAGGAAATTAGTTAGTAGAAAGGGAAATGATAGGGGCGTCAATAAATTGACGTGGCCCAAATTTGAAGAGGGGAAAATAAATAGCGCCGCGCAAAGTACGCGTGCTGCCGATAAGGGGAAGGTTAATGATAGGAAGGATTTGGAGGATGAAATCCTCAGCATTGACGAAGAAATAACTTCTGCTAACAATCCGCCAATAGTGCGAGCTGCTACCGAGAGGCACCGTGGAGAAGGGGTAGATGATTACATGAAAGTAATTAAAGTCCACGAGGATTACACCGAATATGAAGTCACAGTAGATGTAAATAAAGCTGATGATGAGGCCGTTTCGCCAAAAGAGGAGATTGGATTAAAATCTAAGCCTGATGACAATACCGAGGAGGAACTTAGTGCCTGTCTCAGAAAAGCCTTTATGTTAGAACCTGATAGCGATCCGGAATGGTCGGATTCCGACGATAGTTCAGAAGATGAAAGATACGCTAATATAGACAAAACTGAATATACTAACTTTCCCCATTGTGCAAAAGTAGCGTACTTAAGCGAATCTGATGTGGAGGAAGAGAGTAGTGATGACTCGAGTGAAGATGTATTTTTAGGTGTAAAAGAAAATGAATATACTTTTACTGAAAGAGGATATGAAAAAATTAGTGAAATAAAAGGGGATGCAGTTAAGTACGATATTGTACCTAACGATGACGAGATATCAAAACAAAATCCAGATGTTGAGACCGAACAAAGAAAGAAAGAGCCGCCGGACGACTCAGAGTTTATTTCGCAAAGGGTTCAGGTAATTAATGACTTTGAACTCCCGGAACCAAAGAAACCGCCTGATATATGTGAAGTGAATGTTAAAAGCATATCTTGGGACGATGTTATCGTCGACCCGGATTTGCTCAAGGAAGACCACGATAATGAAAAACATTCGACGGTTAAACAAACAATAATACCAGTTGAAATTTATAACATGGAATTGCAGGTACTTCTTGATACTGGGTCTCAGATAAGTGCAATTTCCCAATCGTTTTTCGAACACATTTGTGATAAGCCTGGGCTAGTAATTATGTCAGTAACAGGTGTAAAAATTGTTGGGGCTACTGGCAAGGCTAGCAAGCCGGTAAAGAACCACATTTTGGTTGAATTTAGTATAAAAGGACAAAACTTTGAACACGATTTTTTGGTTGTGCCAGACCTGAGTACTGAAATGATTTTGGGGATAGATTGGTTGGATAAAGAAAAGGTTATTATTGATTGTAGCCAGGGAGTGATCAAAATTAATAGTAAATTTAGGAATTTGGAATTGAATTTTGAGGGAATTGGGGAAGTGTTTGATTCAGGAATTGATTCGTTGTTGTTGGAGATCGACCAAGGGAATGATGGGTTGACAAACAAGTATGAGGTGTACCATGTCCAGAAATTATTAAATGAAAGTGACAAGCAGGGGCATGAATTTAAGGGAATGGTGGAAAATTTAGAGGGAATATCTCCCGAACAGAAAGCAGAGTTGCTTGAAATTTTGGATAATAACAGCCCCGTATTTTCGGACAAACCTGGCCTAGTTAAGAATTTTGAATACCAGATTGAGACAATAGAGCATAAACCTTTCTTCGTAAGACCGTTTTCGATACCCATATCAAAGAGGCAGGCTGTTCAAGTGGAAATAGATAAGATGATAGAGTGGGGGGGTAATCGAACGAAGTAGCAGCGAGTATAATAGTCCCCTTATCATAGTGAACAAAAGGGATGGGGGAGTGAGAGTAGTTATCGACGCTAGGACTTTGAACAAAATTGTAAAAAAGGAAATAGATAGACCTGAGAATCTGGACGAAATGCTCCAAAAATTTTATAACGTAAAATATTTAACCAGTCTGGATATGACCGCCGGATACTGGCAAATCCCGTTGAGTAAAGAATCCCGTAAATATACCGCTTTTCTATTCGCCGGGAAATGCTATCAGTATAAAGTAGCGCCATTTGGGCTTAGCACATCTGTGGCAGTGTTTATTAGGGCACTGGACTTTGTATTAGGGAGAGAACTGAGTTCCCGGCTAACCATTTATGTAGACGACTTACTGATTGCTACAGAAACATGGCAGGAGCATTGCGAGTTATTACGGAAAGTTTTTGTTGCTCTACAAGCAGGGGGCATGACACTTAAATGGAAGAAGTGTGAATTTGTGAAATCGGAAATAAAGTTTCTGGGGCACATTATTACTACCAACGGTCTTGGCAAGGATCCGGAAAAGTTAAGTGCAATATCGGGGTGTCCAGCTCCTAGAAATAGAAAACAGTTGAAAGCATTTCTAGGTTTGTGTGGGTTCTATAGAAAGTTCGTCAAGGGCCAAGTTTTTAATAGTCCTCATCTGAATAATTTACTTAAGAAAAATAGTGCTTTTGTGTGGACTGAAGAATGCATGAGAGATTTTGAAAACTTAAAAAGGGAACTTTTGAATGACCATATTTTGCATCACCCCATACTGTCAAAACCTTTCCATATGAGTACTGACAGCAGTGCTTATGGAATTGGCATAGAAGTGTTCCAAGAAATTAATGAGGGCAAAGAAATCGAACACCGGACTATCGCATTTGCCAGTAGAACCCTAACAAGATACGAGAGAAACTACACTATTTCGGAAAAGGAAGCTTTAGCCATTATATGGGGGCTAAAGAAATTTAGAAATTATCTGTGGGGCCATAAGCTCATTATACATACCGACCACAAAGCTTTGACTTTTCTTAAAGATTGCCGTTTACTTAATGGTAGGCTGACTCGTTGGGCTTTGTACCTGCAACAATTTGATTACGATATTTGCTATGTTAAAGGTACTGAGAATTATGTGGCAGATGCCTTATCTCGATTGCCTAATGGTATGAGTGAAGTGCCCAATGAAAATGGGGAAGAGGGTACTTTTCAGATAAGGTATATGAAAGAGATTTCAGGAAATAGGAAAATTGAGCAGATATGTAAAAATATGAGGTACCATCAGAATGAGGATTCAACCTGGAAATCAGTGAAAGTAAATTTTGACAGTGTGCAGTACCCTCAAATTAAGAAATATTACAAAATTTATAAAGGCATTTTATATAGGAGGAAAGATTTAGTTACTGAGGAATGGAGGGTATGTTGGCCAAACCAGTTTGATACTGATGTCATAGATTATTTTCATTTGGCATTGGGGCATAGTGGACCGAAAAAATGTTTGGATAAACTGAATAATGTCGTAGTGATTACCGGTAGTGTAAGTAAGAAGGTAAAGGAACGGATTAAGTCATGTGATGTCTGTCAAAAGACCAAAGTACCGAACAAAACTAGTAGGGGACCAATGCAAAGTACATTGCCTGAAGACACCCTAGACTTATTATCGGTAGATTTATATGGTCCCCTCCCAAAGACTTCGGGAAATTGTGCATATGTTTTGGTGATTTTGGAAGTATTTTCTAAATTTGTGAAACTATACCCCTTGAAAAAAGCCACAGCAAAAGCTGTGTTTAGTAGGATGGTCGAATACTTCAGGACCATCGGGAAACCCAAGGCAGTACTATCGGACAATGGACCCCAGTTCATAACCAAAATTTGGAAAGAGGGAATGGAGAAAAATGGTGTGGAGGTTAAATATATTGCAGCCTACCATCCTGCAAGCAATCCGGTTGAAAGGTACATGCGCGAAGTCGGGAGATTGTGTAGAACATACTGCAGTCACAATCATAGAGCCTGGGGCAGATTCATATCGGATTTTGAGAATGTCATGAACACATTACATCATGAAACTACAGGATTCCCACCGGAAGAAATTTTGTTAGACAGAAGTAGTAAAAGTTTAATTGAAGAAAAATTAGAGTTTCCACCTTGTACAAGTTTGGGATTGAATCAAAAGAAAGAATTGGTTATAAAAAGGGCAAAGCAAAAAGCCGAATCTAGATCTAGAAGACACGATAAAAATCTAAAGGTTTCAAAATTCAAAATTGGAGATTATGTTCTTCTAAAAACCCACGAGAAATCTAGTGAACTAAACCATGAAATTTCAAAATTTAAATATATTTATAACGGACCATATATAATACAGAATATTCCACACGATAATGCTTACTACCTAATCTACCCAAAATCCAAAAGACCTTTAGGTGTAAGAAATATTGTGGACCTGAAACTGTATGTTCCCAGAAACGAGTAATTGTGCTGTATTTTATGCTGAACCCAAGTTATTTCAAATGTAACTATTCTTTGTAAATGTCTGTATAATCTTGAAAGTGTGCTAATGTAGTTATGTGAGTTTCAGATTACCAATTGTACTGTAACTATAAAAATGTATGGAGGAAAGGACTGAAAAGAAAGGATAAATGCTTTCAGACAGATAAAAGATGGAACTGTCAAAAATGAAAATGGGCAGTGTATGAACCATAATATGAAGGACTGCCAAATACCATTGAGGGCAGATAAATAGTCGATGGAAAATAGTAAATGTAATCCAGAGGATGTGACAATATGAAGTGAAAGGGACTGCCCAAATCCACAGAATAGGCAGCAAATATGTGTAGATAATTTTCTGAAAATTTTGTGTGTGTGTTTTGTTTAATAAGTTAAGAAATGGACTGCTATTCAAAGCAAGCAGCGACAAATTATCCTATAGTGTATACGAAATATGCATTTGTTTTTGTAGTTAAATGTTTGCATTCCAGAATTTTAAATTATTTCTTTAAGAAATTTGGGAAAAAATGATTAAATTGCTATTTTAGTAATGTTAGAATGGGAAGTGGGACTGTGCAAAAGGCACTTAAATAAATAACAAGAAACTGGTCTTAATATGTTAAAATAGTGTGAACCTATATACAGTGAGTGGAAGGAAATATGTAGTGTAAATCTTCTTGAACATTTACGTGAAGATTCAGAACCAGTGTATTATTGTTAAATTTAGTGTTCCCATAAAATTTAGACTTAAGAAAATTTTCTGGAAACAGGGGCATGTGTAACAATAATGTACCTATAATAATTTTTTTCTTTGTGCATTTAGATAAATGTTTCTTTCTGAATTTATGTAAAATAATGTAAATATTAATTTGAATTTTTTTTCTTTTCGTGTCATGTTAAAGAAACTGTACACAACTTTTTAAATTAATGTTATTATTTATGTTAGATTTCAAGCGATTTGATAACCAAAAGGAAATGTATTTAATGTTAAACTTATTGTATGATGTGAAAATTGTAATTTATACACTTGGTCCATACGTAGGTAATGCATTAGGATATGTGTAGTAGAAAACCTGTGGTGAATACCCTACCTGTAGGGGAGCGGGAAAAGGTGGATGCAGGCGAGCGCGGAAAAACGCACACTGGCGCGGTTCGGCACAACGGGCTCAGTAACACAGTCGGAGTTGGGCATCGGTCAGAGGAACATGTACTGTACCGAGGAGGCTATCTAGGAAAAGTGGATTCCATTGAGCCTCGGATGGGCCGATTCCGACGACTACTTGGCATGGCTATTTCCTCAGGCACAAAATTGGAAAGATTACGACGCTAAGAAGAAGGAAAGTGCCGATACTGTGAGAGCCTTAGCCGTGCTTGTATGCGTGCCGTGCTGCCCGCTATCTCGCTGCCGCCACCCACCGCACCGACTTGCACAGGTCAAACATTTATTTCATCTTTAGAAGTGTATCTGTGTGGACCAGTGTTGAAACTGTTTTGACTGTTCAATAATAACGTGACTTTTACCAGAATTGCCTTAGCCATCACTTATCCTTATCATTGACCTAGACAGGGTCCTTACCACATATTGTGCAACCCGAGTATCCCGAACTGAAAGTTTACAGTTAGTACTAAATTGTCTGCAGACCAATTTATGCTATAAAGACGTTCAAGGTTAGGAGTGCAAATATAAATGTTAGTAAAGAACAACAGTGTGGTTAAATTGAAAGATAAATTTTGAATGGAGCTAGCAATGTTATTTAATTGATTTGTGACTGAAATAATGATAACTAAGTAATTCAAAATAAGACAAAAGAATAGTTCTTTACAGATTGATAACTTTGAGTGTTAATTTACCTACAGGACTTACTAGTTTCAGTATAACAACCATAACAGTTTCAGGGCCCCCCCCCCCCCATTCTCTTGCCTATTCTTGCACATTTCGAGGTGTACTGATCAGAATTGAACAGTAAAATTAATTTCTATATTAAACCTAAGTGTATTAGTGTTTTTTCCAATTTTTATAGTGACATTGTATGTGTGTTTTCAAAATTGCTGATTCTAGGGTAATCTATGCCCGATTTCGGTCTGATCAATATACAAAGTGCAGCTCGTAGTAATCATTGCTGTGTGGTGTTGTGTAAATTTAGCTCATCCAAATTAGTACAAAAGAAGAAAACCTTAGTTCAGTAGATTCTTTCTGGTTCTAAATTTTGCTGTAAAACGCAACATTACTACGCGTCATTATGCTTGTACATGCTACCACTTGTACAGGGAAAAACTCACTCAATGCCTAATTAGGCTGGCGACCGTATTATTAATCATTGGCAATATCTACTGTGTGTACTTCTTGTCCATGCGAACGCGTAATTATACTTCACATTTGTTTGACACATCACTGTAGTTACTAACTGAATATAAGTCCGAATTGCTTCCATTAGGTACACGCGGTCAACTTATGTACTAAATCCTTGTTTACAACGTGAAGCCCGTGAACTTATTACAGTACAGGCTTTATTGAGATAACGCACGTCCGACAGGGCGGTAGTGTTACAGTAACACATCTGAAATGTAACGTCCACTGTTCAAAGTGCCGTCAGTGCGAACAAGAGGTGACCGAAACGTGTAACCAATGGCACCCCATACCATCACGTCGGGTGATAGGCCAGCATGGCGATGACGAATACACGCTTCCAATGTGCGTGCACCGCGATGTCGCCAAACACGGATGCGACCATCATGATGCTGTAAATAGAACCTGGATTCACCCGAAAAAATGACGTTTTGACATTCGTGCACCCAAGTTCGTCGTTCAGTACACCATCGCAGGCGCTCCTGTCTTTGATGCAGCGTCAAGGGTAACGCAGCCATAGTCTCCGAGCTGATAATCCATGCTGCTGCAAACGTCGTCCAACTGTTCGTGCAGATGGTTGTTGTCTTGCAAACGTCCCCATCTGTTGACTCAGGGATCGAGACGTGGCTGCACGATCCGTTACAGTCATGCGGATAAGATGCCTGTCATCTCGACTGCTAGTGATACGAGGCCCTTGGGATCCAGCACGGCGTTCCGTATTACGCTCCTGAACCCACCGATTCCATATTCTGCTAACAGTCATTGGATTTCGACCAACGCGAGCAGCAATGTCGCGATACGATAAACCGCAATCGCGATAGGCTACAATCCGACCTTTATCAAAGTGTGAAACGTGATGGTACGCATTTCTCCTCCTTACACGAGGCATCACAACAACGTTTCACCTGACAACGCCGGTAAATTTTGCGTTTGTAGCACGTCATCTTCGTGTTGTAGCAGTTTTAATGGCCAGTAGTGTACATAAATGCACTAAATAAAATAAATAAACACAATGCACCACGAAGAAATTATCCGAATGAGACGGGAATAGGTAGATGTGACATACATGCACAGACAAATAAATGATTACAATTTCAGAAAAATTGAATGATTTACTCAAGAGAAAGAGCATCACAAACTGAGCAAGTCGCGTTTGGTCCCCCTGGCCCTTATAAAGCAGTTATTCGCCTTAGCATTGATACACGTAGTTGTTGTGTGTCCTTTTGAGGGATTAAGAACCAAACTCTGTCCAATTGACGCATTAAATCGTCAAAATCCCGAATTCGTTGGAGGGCCCTGCCCATAATGCTCTAAACGTTCGCTATTAGGGAGAGATTCGGCAAACTTGTTGGCCAAGTTAGGGTTTGGTTGTCGTGCCGTACGGCGGGGGGGGGGGGGGGGGGGGGGGGGGTTGATATCCGACCGCTGTCTGGGGCGTCTCCAGACCCATAGTCGCTGGTCTTTGGGGTTCAGTTCGAAGCGAGACTCGTCACTGAAGGCTACTGTACTCCAGTCACTGTGATTCCTCTTTCAAGCTGAAGACATGTGGAGACAGTGGTCGGATACCAGCCTGACGGTCTCATGCAAGATGCCAACCAGGAGTCATTGTCTGGAGTGAAATTTTCACAGCATGACCCTTTGGTTGTCATCTGCGGCACTCTTACAGCACAGCGGTCCGTTGACGATATTCTACATCCTGTTTTGTTGCACTTCATTGGCTTACATTTCAGCAAGACAATGCTGCCTGCACACGCCTAGAGTTTCTACTGCTTGTCTTCGTGCTTGCCAGACCCTACCTTGGCAAGCAAAGGTGCCGAATCTCTGCATAATTGAGAACGTTTGGAGCATTACGAGTAGGGCCCTCCAACCAGCACTGGATTTTGACGATTCCACTCTCCAGTGTTGATCAGAATTTGGCACGATGATCTTTAGGAGGACATCCAGCAACTCTTTCATTCAATGCCAACTAGAATAACGGCTTACATAAGACTCAGAGATGGACCAACGCATTACTGAGTTGCTCAATTTGTGAAGCTATTTTTCTTAAATAAACCATCCAATTTTTCTGAAACTCATCATTTGTTTGTGTGTACATGTACATCACATCTACTGATTTCCGTCCCATTCGAAAAACTTCTTCGTGATGCGTCGCTTTTATCTTACAGTGGATATACATTATAATTCTTACAGCTATCGTTCTAAGTAACTGAATTAGTGACACCTATCTACACTCATGCTCATAAATTAAGGATAATTGCAGAATGTGATGCCACACCATGTGACACTACACAAAAGTAGCGCTAATAGCATAGGAACATAGGGAACACACACGACATAGATCTGTACGTCCACAGTATGGGTGATAAGTTGAGAAAACCGTCCCGAAACACATGTGCTACAAACCGCCACTGTTCCCTGCGCATGTACCCCGACCTCAATATGGGATATGATCACCATGCAGACGTACACAGGCCGCACAACGGGTTGGCATACTCTGGAGCAGGTGGTCGAGCAACTACTGGGGTATAGCCTCCCATTCTTGCACCAGTGCCTGTCGGAGCTCCTGAAGTGTCGTAGGGGTTTGAAGACGTGCAGCGATACGTCAACTGAGAGCATCCCAGCCGTGCTCGATGGGGTTTAGGTCCGGAGAACAGGCAGGCCACTCCATTCGCCTGATATCTTCTGTTTCAAGGTACTCCTCCACGATGGCAGCTAGGTGGGGCCGTGCGTTATCATCCATGAGGAGGAATGTGGGACCCACTGCACCCCTGAAAAGGCGGACATACTGGTGCAAAATGACGTCCTGATATACCTGACCTGTTACAGTTCCTCTGTCAAAGACATGCAGGGACGTACGTGCACCAGTCGTAATCTGACCCCACACCATCAAACCACGAGCTCCATACAGGTCCCATTCAAGGACATTAAGGGCTTGGTATCTGGTTCCTGGTTCACTCCAGATGAAAACCTGGTAAGAAATTCTGTGCAGACTATACCTGGACTCGTCCGTGAACATAACCTGGGACCACTGTTCCAATGACCACGTACTGTGTTTTTGACACCAGGCTTTACGGGCTCTCCTGTGACCAGGGGTCAGTGGAAGGCACCTTGCAAAACTCTGGGCGAATAAGCCATGTCTGTTCAGTCGTCAATAGACTGTGGATCTGGAGACAACTGTTCCAGTGGCTGCGTTAAGATCCCGAGCAAGGCTACCTGCAGTATTCCGTGGCCATCTGCGGGCACTGATTCAGAGACATCGGTCTTCTTGTGGTGTTGTACACTGTGGACGTCCCATACTGTAGCGCCTGGACACGTTTCCTCTCTGCTGGAATCGTTGCCATAATCTTGAGATCACACTTTGTGGCACATGGAGGACCCCTGCTATGACCTGCTGTGTTTGACCAGCCTCCAGTCGCCCTAGTATTCTACCCCTCATAACGTAATCAATATGTGTTCTTTGAGTCATTTTCAACATACAGTCACCATTAGCACATCTGAAAACGTCTGCACACTTACTCGCTGCACCATACTCTGACATGCACCAACACACCTCTGCGAATGTGGACTGCCGCCAGCGCCAACGTACGACGAGCGCAGGTCAAATGCACCGCATGGTCATACCCCGAGGCGATGTAAGTCCACAAACCGCCCACCAGAGCGTTTTTGTATCAGCACTATCCTTAATTTAAGAGCGTGAGTGTAGCTGTGTGTAGCATCCCCTTTTGCCATAATGACGGTAGAGACGCATCGTGGAATGGACCTAACGGCCCTCCAAAATGCAGTGAATAAACATTCACAGTGATACTGAGTGCCACAGCCCACAGCACATGGTGCTGGAGAGAGCCGCTGCGGCAGAATGGTAGCTCTTGGCTCAGCGAGTGCTAGGGAGCCTCCAGCATGTGCCACCATAGCACATGAATGACTACGTTATGTGACCCAACCTGGAAAAGGTTGCGCCACCAGGCCAAAGCAACGTCTAAGCCAACAGTGATACGTTAAGAACAGTGTTTAATGCTTAACAAATCCATGTCTAATTACAAAACTTTTTCAGGCAATGGACATGCACGAACGTACTTCAGCCGGCCGCGGTGGCCGAGCGGTTCTAGGCGCTTCAGTCCGGAACCGCGCGACTGCTACGGTCGCAGGTTTGAATCCTGCCTCGGGCATGGATGTGTGTGATGTCCTTACCATAGGTTAGTTAGGTTTAAGTAGTTCTAAGTTCTATGGGACTGATGACCTCAGATGTTAAGTCCCACAGTGCTCAGAGCCATTTGAACCACTTTGAACTTTCTTCACTTCTTGTAGTGCGCTCTGCGAACTACATTGTACATACACTATCTCACCACAATATCTGGACACCTATTAATGCACTGTAATGTGGGATGCGTCTACCAATCGAAATACCATAAACACCATATTTGAAGAGAAAATTGTGACTAGCTGTAGAAGGAAGTAATTTTTTAAACAAAACTTATTATTTGCATTTCGTTCTGGAGACGGAGCAAAGCCTCGCTGGTTGGAGCCTCTAGCATGCAGCCAATGTCGTGATTGAACCATCAAGCAACAGGTATGACGCACATTTTTTTTTTTTAATTCCAGCTTCGTAAAGCTTTTCTCAGATGTTGCTGTTGTCCATACGTAGACTGTGTTGAGCATCAAATGCGTAACACGTGCACGTCACCTTAAGGCGTGTGATGGGGAATACATCCGTAATTTAACCCTCGTTTCTGTTCCACTCGTGAACTGCGCATAGAAATAATAACGGAAGATAAAGTTGTATCGTACTTCCCTCATTTAAGTTAGTAGTAATTACATTTCCAGAAAACGTAGAAGATGCAGAAAATTTATACTAAAAGAGACTGCCTACACTACGTCGTCAGTCCTCTTTTGTAGTATTGCAGCATCGTACAAAATCCCTACCAGGCAATATTAATGGTTTCTTAGAGATAAGGACACGACTGACTGAGGTTTCCATCCTAACATAATCAGAGCCTGCAGCGTCTTCTCTACTGTTTACAAAAGACAACACTGAGGGCTGAATATGCAGTATGATAGCAGTAATGCCGGTCCCAGATATCACTAAAAGCAACAGAACGAAGCAACACCTCACTCGTAGAAAACATCAAGAATAAATGAAATAATGAATGCAATTGCACTCGAAAATCGGATGATAAACGAAAAGAGGCTTGTGACTGACAGTACAAAAAAAGTTGGTTTGTGAACAAAACTCATTAGTTACTTCTTGTGCCAAAGACGGAACTTCTGCTACATCTATCATTTAACCCCCATCCCTGTTCTACTTGTGAATGGCACATGGGAAGAATGCTCGTATTATTTTAATTTCTCATTGTGATAATTTCGCGAAAAGGATGCGAGAGAAAGTAATCTGTCGCACGGAACGTGCTCACTCAGTTTTTTCCAACAATAAGTCTCCATGATGCACAGTGCCTCTCTTGTAGCATCTGCCACTGGAATTTGTTTATCCTGCTAAACAAATGCGTGCATGCTGTTGTGAATTGGATCTTGTCTACCTCTTCTACACTGTTGGAAAAAAAAAAGAAATAATACCAGGAAAGATGTCGAGTCTGATCGATGACGGCCCATGCCACCTGGAGGATAGTAGATGTACTGATAATAGTTCCAGTGTCGTCTGCCAACAGCTAGCGTAGTGACATAGCTATCAAAGCGCCATCCATGTCTACCATTTAATACGGAATGCTTACAGTCAGAGGAGGAGGGGAGGAGGAAATTAGTGTTTAACGTCCCGTCGACAACGAGGTCATTAGAGACGGAGCGCAAGCTCGGGTGAGGGAAAGATGGGGAAGGAAATCGGCCGTGCCCTTTCAAAGGAACCATCCCGGCATTTGCCTGAAGCGATTTAGGGAAATCACGGAAAACCTAAATCAGGATGGCCGGAGACGGGATTGAACCGTCGGCTTACAGTCAGAAGGCTCATTCTGGTGTAAACGTGTGAAGCAAGCAAGCAACAGACGCACTCGTCCTTCAAATGAGTGACTCTGAAACGGCCAAATTGTGGCCTTCTGAGTGGTGAGATGGTCCCGACGGAGAATTGCCACAAAGGTTGGACGTGCTGCGTCAGTTGTGCGACGATGCTGGCATCGGTGGTCACGTGAAGATTCTCACACCCACCGACGAGGTTCTGGATGTCTACACAGCACAGACGCCCTCCGGAATCGCCGTAGTGTTAGGGCAGCAGCGGCAGATCATAAAGCTGCCAGAGCACAGATAAGAGGGATTGTGAGCCCGACAATGTCAGCACGAACCGTTATGAACCGGTTATTGGCAATGGGACTACAGGCACGCACAGAGTAGCCCATCTTCCACTCACGCCACAGCATCGATGGTCTGCTGTGGTCTTCAGTGATGAAAGTAGTCTGCTTCCACGCAAGTGATGGTCGTTTGCGGGTACGACGTAGACCTGGTGAGCACTCTCACATAGAGTGCATTCATCAAAGACACACTGGTCCCACTTATAGGCCTTATGGTCGGGCGTGTGATAAGCTACAACTCTCGTTCACCTTCGTTGTTTACGGAAGGGACGCTAACCAGCTCTCGGTACATGTAGAATATTGTTAGACCTGTTCTTTTGCGTTTCTTGCAATAGGAAGGTGATGTATTTTTCCAAAGGGATAATGCTCTCCCAGACACTGCATGTGAAACTCAGTGTAGTCTGTAAGACATGCAGCAACTTTCCGGCCAACACGATCTCCAGACTAGTCTCCAATCGAACATGTGTGGGGTATGATGGGACGAGAAGTGATTCGTGGGACTCATCAACCAACGACTCTTACAGAATTATGTGGGCAGGTCGAGCATGCATGGCGTAACGTATCCCAGGACAGTATTCGCCATCTGTACAATCGACTGAATGCCAGAAACAACACCTGCACTATCGTCCATGGGGGCTACACCACCTTCTAATATGGTTGTTTCAACAAGGATTGATATGGGGTACCTCAGAAATGCTTGTGATATTGATCTGTAAATGTAATCATTTCATGTGCTCCATACGTACTGTTGCAACAATAAATCCTGAGTGAAATGGAAATCTCTGAAATGGGGTACCAACACTTTTTGTGGCAGTGTATGAAGGTGACTTGTTAAGGGTTCGAGATTGATGAGCAACACACAAGAATCGGTAGAAAAGTGTTTAGTAACCCACTTCTTTAGTGAATGGAATAAATTTCCTTAATATTACTCTCAAGTGGGACTTTGCTTCTCCTTCACTCTGTTTCACGAAGTCATTACCCTTAAGATCGCTCTTGACGTTACTTCCAGGTATTTTACAGTTATTACTGTTTCCAGGGATTAACCAGGAATAGTGTACTTGTGGAGTAATGGATTTCTTCTTCTATGCATTTGCGTATGTTACATTTACAGTCAGTCTTGACTCCCAGTACCTGCTCCAATCATGGATTCTATGCAGGTCTTCCTACAATTCACTACAGTCTTCAGTATGTGATATGTGATGTGTATATATGTGCAGTGGTGGTAGCACTCACTGGTCGCTGTGAATGTTTACAATCAAAGTGTTGTAACTCGTCCATTCCTTCCTCCTGTCCGCCTGCTTATACCATGCAGCGAGCCCGGCCAGGTTGGAGATTTTCTCAACTCATGGACTGGCTGTTGTGTTGTCCTCATCATCACCGACGCGCAAGTCATCCAATTTGAGGTCACCTGAAATAAGACTTGCAACCCGGCGGCCAAACTTACCCGGATGGGACCTCCTGGCTAACAATGCCACACGATCATTTCATTTTTTCCCTTCCTACTACACCGTGTGGCACAGTATGACCTGAGAAAAAATAAACACTTGTGGTATTTATTAAACGTGGAACCATATATCCGTGTAATTTGTTTATGCTCCTCTTCAGTGTAAATTAGCGATGTCTTGTGTTACCTGCAGCGTGTTATTCTTGAAAAGAATACGGCTACACATGTCTTCCCTACACCTTCCTGGCCCTGATAATGTTTTCTGGTGTGAGTAAAAGTTCATCACAGCAGCAGCCTTTTCGAAATTATAATACGTCACTATCTCGCATTTCACACAATTTTACACTTAGTGCAGTGCTGATGATATCTGTAGCGTGTTTTTAACGTCTTTGATATCCATGCTTCGATAATGGCAGTTATACTGGGTCTTACATTATACTAATTAAAAGAAGACTGTCTTGGAAAAATATCTGGCAGCCATACTAGGTCATAAATTATAGTGATAAAGATAAATTATAAATACAGAGGTACCAAAATAAAATTATTTATAACGTAAATAATGGTTTTGAGTACAAAATATACACAGGTTGGTTATCATACAATACAATTACACATCTATGTTCATGAATGAACATCAGACTTTGCACCAATATAAAATTGTTTTATTTCCCAAAATATGTAAGCTTTAAAACACAGAACCCACATCAAAACGTAATTCATGTTGAGATTTGTTGTTAAATAAGCATGCCCCGCATTTTGGTACTACTGGTAAAACTTATAGATTTAGCAGCGCTGGTTGTGGACCTAAGTTTGATATCCGTATCAGATTATGCAAGCACAATTCTAAATATAAATTGTCTGCACCACTTACTAAAATATATTTTGCACTACTGAAATAAATTAAAAAGTCATTGAAGAATGTAATTCCCCTCTGCACAGTGCACTTAATTTACCAAAATTACATAAAAATTTGTTCTGTAACATTGCAAAGTACAAACGGGCACTATTGTGATCTAATTTACAATTTAAAGTGCACTTGTCGACTAGACTTAACAATGTTATTCCCACATCTAAATTTGTCAAAAATTTGTCTCTGTAACCAATATCAAAGTCAGCCAAACATTGTAGTGATCCCCACTCCCCAAGCGTGGTATTAACTTGATCTTGCAGTTCAAGGTGTTTGTCATCCTCTGCACCATGACAGTTTGATGAAATAGAATAGTGATTGGTAATATCACACAGCCACCTAGGTCAGAAACAAGGTTCTGTTATGCTTTCAACTACACACTTTCAAGGTCATCCAAAAATTATAGTGACCCTATGCTAGGATTTAAAAACTTCATCTGGTGGTACGAAACAATTGTCATTTTCTGCTACCAAACATTGGAGACTACATGACACTTCGAAGAAACAGCGCACTGAACAGTGGTAATAAACATGGTTACAGGTAAAAAATGAAGGTAGCTATTCTTTCAGTTACCTGTTTTCAGCGTCAGTCAAACATAGTGACCTCATGCTAAAGTGTTTAGCAGTACAAAACGCTTTTAGTCTTCTGCTGATAATGATAACTTACGCAACTGCAAAGTCGAAACTAGAATGCCATGCAGACAAGGCAGTAATAGTTAACAAAAACAAGCTGGAATTCAGAACTGAAATAGTATTTTCAAACCAGAAGGGACAGTGTACATGCCATAATTTGACTGTGAATTTGCCGTAAATTGGCAGTATGTGTCACCTACTGTATCTTAAATCTGTAGTGTAGCACCAGCAACTGACGTGAACGTGCGGTGGGTGACTGCTACTGAGGTTGTCAGCTACTGGGGATGTCAGCTGCAGGTTCTTAAAAGAGCATTTTAACACTAGTAGAGAGGGTGACAACCCTTAGCCCAAATGCATCGTTGTACTGTTCGGTGAGATCATGACAGAATGGAACAGAACAGTCATAATTTAATTCCCACAGACTGTTAACAAAATGAAAGGGATTGGAATAGAACACAATGGATCCGAATTTCTTGCAAAAACTCTCATCAGCTGACTCCTCCAGTAGACAGCCCAGTAGCTCACACACCACTGCATATACACACTGTCAGCTGCTGGTGTTACAGTACAGTTTTAAAAACCAGTAGCTGACTTCTACTGTTACGTTTTGGCATATACACTGTCAGTTTCTGGTTTTAGAATATTATTTCAGTTCTGAGTAGCTTTTTTCTGTCAGCTATCACAATCTGGTCTGTTTAACATTGTAGTTTTCACTGCGCAATGGTATGAGATAACATTATTAGGCGAAGATGACAAAAGTTTTGTATTGCAAGGTAAA
Organism: Schistocerca cancellata; assembly: GCF_023864275.1. Lineage (NCBI taxonomy): Eukaryota > Metazoa > Arthropoda > Insecta > Orthoptera > Acrididae > Schistocerca > Schistocerca cancellata. The sequence continues at coordinate 1,042,667,705 of NC_064626.1, forward strand.
GCTCATACCCCAGCATTAGGGTTACTATAATGTTTGACATTACCTGCAGGAGATAGCAAATATTTTATGTGGAATGATAAACTTAATACCCTAACATAATGTCACTATAAAGTTTGGTGTCTTTGAAATTAGGTAATTGAAAGCATAGCAGCCCTCATTTTGTTATTAATCTGAGTGTGTATTACTATTTTTCTATATGTCGTTTCATCAAAGTGTCATATAGTTTCCACTATATGACAACATTTGTTAGAATTATCTGTAGAAGATGAAAAACGTTTTGTACTGCAAGTTAATATTAATATCCTAGCATGGCGTCATTTGACTGACTTTGAAAGTGGATAACTGAGAGCATAGCAATCTTTGTTTCTTATGTATTCGAATGTGTGTTAGTACTGTTCACTATGCTGTCTCATCGAATTGTCATGTAGTTTCCACTGCTTGAAAACAGAAGATGAAAAAAAGTTTTGAACTGCAAGGTGAAGGCTCCCTTAGCATGGGAATGGGGTGGGGGGTGGGGATCAGTGTAACATCTGATTTTGGTATCAGTTTTAGAGCCGAGATTTGACTAATTGAGACATGCCAATAACTTTTTTTACTCTAGTAATTCACATCGACAAGTCTACTTTAAGTTGTAGGTCAGACTGGCAATAATGCCCATGACAATGTTACAGAAGAAATTTTTATCTATTTCGATGAACTCATTTCGTGATACAGACAGAACCATCCTCATGAACTAACATATAATTTATTTAATTGGTTCCAATAACGAAGCTGAGTATTTTGCTGAGTAATACAGACAATTTAGATGAGACACAGAAAATAGGATTTAGCTGTTCATTAGAAAATAGAAGGTGGTATGTGGAAGAGACAGTACCTGTGCACTTTGACAAAACTGAAATTCAACCCACATCTCCTACTGAAATTAGGAAAGTAGTAAATTCATTCAAAAGTAAAACCTTGCATGGAATCAATGGTACTTCCAACAGAGTACTAAAAGCTTGGTGCCAACAGATAAGTAGGATACTCAGCCACATTTGTAGTAGCTCAATGAAACAGGACATTTTTCCTGGAAGACTGAAATAGGCTATTGTTAAACCATAAAAGAGGATAGGTCTGATGCTAACAAATACCACCCACTCTTACTTCGGACAGGTTTATCCAAAATTCTTGAAAAACGTGATGTATTCAAGAGTAGCTTTACGTATCTGTAAAAATAAAGCAATAAAAAATGTCAGTTAGGTTTTCAAGAAGGCTTTTCAACAGAAAATGCTATATATGCTTTGACTGATCAAATATTAAATGCTTCAAATAACCTTACATTATCTATTGCGATTTTTTTGATCTCTCACATTCTTTTGACTGGATGAATCACGAAATTCTTGTAGGTTGTAGTATGAGTGAAACAGTGCACCAATAGTTTAATTCATATTACACTGGAAGAATACATCAAGTTGAAATTAACAGTACAGATAATCTGCAAAAATCAGCAGAGTCCTCTAACTGGGGGGGGGGGGGGGGGCTCTTTATGAAGACTGATGTCCCACAGGGTTTCATCTTGGGTCCCTTATTGCCCCTAATACATATGAAAGACTGACCACACTGTATTCATGAAGACACAAAACTAGTCCTTTTTGCTGATGATACATGTGTAGTAATCACACCCAACAGACAAGAATTAGCCGAGAAAGTTGTAAATAATGTCTTTCAGAAAATTATTAAGTAGTTCTCCAATAAAGGACTATAATTAAATTTTGAGAAAACACAGTTTATACAGTTCTGTACTGTAAATGGCATGACACAACTAATAAATATAGAGTCTGAACAGAAGTCTGTGGTCAATGCAGAATATTCAAAATTTCTGGTCATTGGAAGAAACACATTGATGATCCGTTCAAACTCCTACTCAATAGATGAATTTTTAGAAATCAAGTGGTAGTTGTAAAAAAAAGAAAAAGATTATATCATATAAACAAATAGACTGAAAGGTTAATTAGGCAACCAAGGTTAGGTTGGCAACCATGAAACATTCGGAAGTCGCCATTATTGTTCATCGCTGGCGTTAGTCTTCTAATTGGTGAAATCAGCAATAGAAAAGGCGTATTGTGTCACAAAATACTCAAAAATATCATCAGTAATCATTGTTTGAAGACATTTTCGCACCAAGTTTGGTAAAGTGGCACCACGCCGTCACATTACTGTCAGAAACGCAAAGCAATTCGAGGAGACAGAAGGCATGCGGAAGCAGGAAACCATCCATCGAGAATGAAATGGTGGAAAACATATATACGCCAACATTTCATTAAAGTGGCATAGTGAACTCGGCCCATGAGCTTTCCTGCTGGGTACCACCTACCACCCCGGTGGACTGTCTGCGAGAGAACGAACTCGCCAGAGACCTCTTAAAAGTCACCGGTAGACGCCAACTAGCCGAAGATAAGCGTATACGGAAAGCCTGGTGTGGTAGGGCGACTCTCGAAACGGCTGAGATGGCAATGCAAAATAGTACGTTAATGCGCCCAGCGTAACTGCCCTAGGAAATTCCCGATAAGGTTTAGTTAATCGAATTCGATTTTCCATTTTGGGGGTATTTTAAGAACTATTAAACGTAACAGCATATAGTGTTATTAGTCACTATTCATCTGAATCGAGTATCCAACAAATTCTGTAACAAATGTCCGCCTCCATAGCGTAGCGGTAGCGTTACCGCCTACCACGCAAGGGGCCTGGGTTCGATTCCCGGCAGGGGACTGGGTGTTGTGTGTCCATCATTGACACGGAAGTTGCCGAAGCGGCGTCAACTAAAAAGATTTGTAATACGTCGGCCGAACCCCGCAGGGGATATCCCGGCCAATAAATTACGATCATTTCATTTCTGTAACAGATGTTGGCAATTAGCCGCCAACACCTGAAGTGGTGGAGATTTGCTTGATTGTTAAATCGCTAGGGATGGAGCGGCAGGGCACTTTTTTTTTCGCGCAAGGCTACGTTAGGACATCACTACATTGGATCTCGATTTCAGCATATGTAACTGACCTTAAGTGGCAATAAGGTGAAGGTGCCTGGGATTAAAGCTCGGAGAAAGAGAGCAAAGAAAAGGTAAAATATTTCAAGTAATTAGGTGTGAAGCATTGGTACTGGCATTTATTTTTATATACAGGTTTTAAATGCAGTCAGATCCTAGGTAAAATGCTCACCGCATGCGGGCAAGCATTGCCTTGCTGAAAAGTAAGCCCGGGATGGCTTGCGTTGAATGGTAACAAAACGGGGCATAGAATATCGTCGACGTGCCACAATGCTGTATGGGTGCCGCGAATTAAAACCAAAGAGATCCAGCTACGAAAAGAAATGACACCCCAGGACATCACTCCTGGTTGTCGGATCGTATGGTGGGCGAAATTCAGGTTCGTATCCCACCGCTGTCCGGAGCATCTTCGCTGTCATCATAGTTCAGTTCTTAGCCGGACTCATCCCTGAGATTTCAGGCCAAAGACGTGTCTGGAGACCTTCCGGACGGCAGTGGGATACCTACCTGATTGTCCCGTCACATGGCCCGATAACGTGGAGTGACGATTTGGTGCACAATTTCTTTTCATAGCAAGACCCCTTTGATTGTCATCCGTGCCATCCTCATAGTATAGGGGCACACCGAGGGTTTTGTACGTGCCACTGTGTTACCCTTCATGGCTAGCCATCCTGGGTTTACATTTCAGCAAGCTAATGCCCGCCCGCACACAGCGAGATTTTTTGTTTCACATACGCCCATTAACACATATCTAATGGTCGTTTTTATGAAACATGCACATCGTCTTATTTCTAATTACATATTGCACACAAAAATGCAATTTTAATTGCAAATATAAATTCTTAATCACTGTTCTTTTATAAACATTTGTTTAAATTTAAAAAATTATATTGTAAATTAAATTTATTTTCATCTTTACGTATTTTAGATTCTAGGAAATTCTCTTAAAACTTAGATTTTTGTTTAAAAAGCTACAGTGGTCCAAAATCCAACGCACACCATCTATGGGGCATGCGAGCTTTCTACCACCGGACCACCCTTTTGAAACAAAGATCATGTATTTATTAAGGTCTTAAAAACACTCGAAAAACTTCAAAGGCGACTTTCTCGAGAATTTTTAAGAGCTGCATCGCTTTGCCTTTGGCGACTGATATTTGAGTTCTGAACATTACATCCTATAAACATAAAAAAGTACAAAAACCCTGGATACCGACATTTCTGTAATAGATGAAGCTATGGTAGCGAACCATATGTAGATCAGTGAGGGCTTTCTCAAAATTCATCTGGATGGACTGCTAAAGTCATCAGTCTCTAAGCTTACACACTACTTTACCTAAATTATCCTAAGGACACACACACACACACACACACACACACACACACACACACATACCCATGCCCGAGGGAGGACTCGAACCCCCGCCGGGACCAGCCCGCGGAAGAAACTCGTGGGGGAGAGGCGTTTGCATGCTACTCCGCCTGGAACGCGTTTTCGGGTGTATCCGCTGACGATCGGCACGCCTGGGGCTTGCAGGTCGTGACGAAGATCAGTGAAAGTTTTGCTAACTTCGCTCATTCGCCACGCATTTCACCACTGCTGAATTTGCGCAACACAGAGAAACACGTTTCCAGTCTGAGCGCGAAGTTATGACCCATGTACTCATGCGCGTGTGGAGAGTGGTGGAAACAGTAAACTGCCATATAGGAGTACGAGGAGAACTATTTTCGCCTCTGGATGACAGCTGGCAATACCCACATATTATTATTAGTGCTTACTGTCTACGTCTGCGCCACGTATTGTCTGATCCCAAGAGTTGGTAGTAAGCGACAATGGCATGAAAATTACAGAATGCTCGCGAAATAAGACGATCTGAACACTTGGCAGCAGAGCCCATAAATTATGCACGAACTAGTTGTCTGTTGAAACGTCCTGGCACATTAGTGATCTATTGTCAATTCACGTGTAAAGTACTGTGTAAGTTGTTTCTAAACTTCACGCAGATGTGCCCGTGCGTCTTTACTGTTTATTATCAAAATGTGTGGCATTAAAAATGTAATGACTGATGTTGAATGTCGACAGTACCCGCAGAAATGGACAGACGATTAGTTCTTTGCGACATGCAAGGGTAAATCTGCTTATTTGTTATGTAGTGGACCGCTGTCTCATCTGAAAGAAAAGTAACTTTTTACAAAACACATTGCTCAAAAACAGCTTATTAGTGCAACTGAAGAAAGTCAACGTTAAAATATTAATTTCCAGTTTGGACAAGCAACACCAAATGTTACCCAAAACACGTGTTTTAAGGCGTAATTTGTTCGCACGGCGTGTGGGGAAAGAGGTGTCATTCATATCGGTGCTTTACCAGGTGAACATTAACATCACGGATGCACCAAGAACACTACTGTTGCGTCACGCAATCTTTACGATTGCAGTGATATATAAAACAGGATATTTTGTACTTAATTTGGCAAGTAACTTACCATTGGAAATCTTTTAATTAACTAATGCATAGCCCGCATCTCGTGGTCGTGCGGCAGCGTTCTCGCTTCCCACGCCCGGGTTCCCGGGTTCGATTCCCGGCGGGGTCAGGGATTTTCTCTGCCTCGTGATGACTGGGTGTTGTGTGCTGTCCTTAGGTTAGTTAGGTTTAAGTAGTTCTAAGTTCTCGGGGACTGATGACCATAGCTGCTAAGTCCCATAGTGCTCAGAGCCATTTGAACCATTTTTGAACTAATGCATAACCAATAAATTATGACTTCCTTTGAATAAAATTTGAAGTAGTACAGTCTACGATCATTTAGTAGCAATATAACATTTTACCTCCTTTAGTGTTCTAGGGTTAAGTAAGTCTGTGAATCAGGCCTGCGGTTCACGAAAGGTTGCCCATGCCTGTCTTAAGCGGTTATGGAAATATTTGAGGTGAACAGCTTAAATGAATCATCCTTCATAATGCGCATAAGCAAATTATATAATGGTATGTGATAATATTAGTGAGAAAAAAGTCCGCCATATTAGTGAGAAACAAGTCCACCCCTGGTAGCTGAATGGTCAGCGTGACGGATTATCAATCCTCTGGGCCCGGGTTTGATTCCCGCCTGGGTCGGGGATTTTTCTCCGCCCGGGGACTAGGTGTTGTGCTGTCCTCATCATCATCCTATCATCCTCATCGACTGCAGGTCGCCGAAGTGGCGTCAAATTGAAAGACCGGCACCCGGCGAACGGCCTGCCCGACGGAGGGCCCTAGCCATACGATTAAATTTTTAAAAGAAGTGAGAAACATTTAGAATCTGTTGCCTGGAGTAGCCCTTCGAACCGATTCGGAATGGAACGCATACGAGAGAACAATATAAGCGTGTTAGGGAAGACAAGACGTTGGTGACCCTGCACTAGACTGCTGTACTAGTGTGACGTCTGGTGTCAGATGCACTCCATAAGGAATCCAAAGCAAATCTGCGACACGCTGCTAGGATACTAACGTGTTGTTATAGGCCAAACTGTTGTTCTTGCATAAACTCGATAGGTTTACAGAGTGGTTATAATTAAACTGCCCTATTTAACACGTTATAACACAAAAATTAATTACCGTACGAGTACCAAACTTGGAAGCTTTAATATCCAGAGTATGGGGTGCATGATTTCCACGCATCACAGCGCCGCCGCTCATTTCCAGCTGTGGCCTCCAGGTGCCGTGTCAGTCATGATTCATAGTCTCACACATTCAACCGGTCTCAGTGCACTTGTTGATGTACACTCCTGGAAATTGAAATAAGAACACCGTGAATTCATTGTCCCAGGAAGGGGAAACTTTATTGACACATTCCTGGGGTCAGATACATCACATGATCACACTGACAGAACCACAGGCACATAGACACAGGCAACAGAGCATGCACAATGTCGGCACTAGTACAGTGTATATCCACCTTTCGCAGCAATGCAGGCTGCTATTCTCCCATGGAGACGATCGTAGAGATGTTGGATGTAGTCCTGTGGAACGGCTTGCCATGCCATTTCCACCTGGCGCCTCAGTTGGACCAGCGTTCGTGCTGGACGTTCAGACCGCGTGAGACGACGCTTCATCCAGTCCCAAACATGCTCAATGGGGGACAGATCCGGAGATCTTGCTGGCCAGGGTAGTTGACTTACACCTTCTAGAGCACGTTGGGTGGCACGGGATACATGCGGACGTGCATTGTCCTGTTGGAACAGCAAGTTCCCTTGCCGGTCTAGGAATGGTAGAACGATGGGTTCGATGACGGTTTGGATGTACCGTGCACTATTCAGTGTCCCCTCGACGATCACCAGTGGTGTACGGCCAGTGTAGGAGATCGCTCCCCACACCATGATGCCGGGTGTTGGCCCTGTGTGCCTCGGTCGTATGCAGTCCTGATTGTGGCGCTCACCTGCACGGCGCCAAACACGCATACGACCATCATTGGCACCAAGGCAGAAGCGACTCTCATCGCTGAAGACGACACGTCTCCATTCGTCCCTCCATTCACGCCTGTCGCGACACCACTGGAGGCGGGCTGCACGATGTTGGGGCGTGAGCGGAAGACGGCCTAACGGTGTGCGGGACCGTAGCCCAGCTTCATGGAGACGGTTGCGAATGGTCCTCGCCGATACCCCAGGAGCAACAGTGTCCCTAATTTGCTGGGAAGTGGCGGTGCGGTCCCCTACGGCACTGCGTAGGATCCTACAGTCTTGGCGTGCATCCGTGCGTCGCTGCGGTCCGGTCCCTGGTCGACGGGCACGTGCACCTTCCGCCGACCACTGGCGACAACATCGATGTACTGTGGAGACCTCACGCCCCACGTGTTGAGCAATTCGGCGGTACGTCCACCCGGCCTCCTGCATGCCCACTATACGCCATCGCTCAAAGTCCGTCAACTGCACATACGATTCACGTCCACGCTGTCGCGGCATGCTACCAGTGTTAAAGACTGCGATGGAGCTCCGTATGCCACGGCAAACTGGCTGACACTGACGGCGGCGGTGCACAAATGCTGCGCAGCTAGCGCCATTCGACGGCCAACACCGCGGTTCCTGGTGTGTCCGCTGTGCCGTGCGTGTGATCATTGCTTGTACAGCCCTCTCGCAGTGTCCGGAGCAAGTATGGTGGGTCTGACACACCGGTGTCAATGTGTTATTTTTTCCATTTCGAGGAGTGTATCAATATGAGCTTGACCAAGACATTATTGGTAAAGCTGTTATCAAACCAACATACATGCTGTAGCTGCACTTCGAGAATATTGCCAGCTCAAAGGATTACGGAAGCGTCCTCTTTCTCCACCTGCTGTGCGCAACATGATGAAGAAGTTCGAATCAACTGGAGAACTGGGCGTCGCTCCGGGAAGAGGCCGACCACTGTTCTTATAGCAGACAACACTGATCGCAATTCCCAATCGTCAGGCAGAGCGCATGCTGTGTCACGACAGTTGAAAATCCCGCCGTTCACTGTACGGAAGGTGCTTCGAACCATTCTCAAGTGGTATCTGTACAAGATCCATATGGTACAGCAGCTTGCACCACATGACGCACACCGATGTGTTGATTTCGCTCTCCACTGTCTCTCAAGGATTGAAGTTGTCGGCGGCAGGCCCTGGACCATCCAATGGAGATACAAAGCTCATTTTTTCCTGACGGGTGAGGTGACCACACAGAATTGCCAGGTGTGGGGATCTTCACCTCCAGTCACTGTGCATGGAATTCCTCTGTATGGTGAACGTGCCATCGTATGGTGTGGCTTCACGGCTACATTCATCATTGGCCCATTCTTTTTTGTACAGGTTGGCACTCAAGGGCCAAAGACGCCCAGTGTGACTGGCCAGCATTACTGCGATATGCTTCGTCAGCATGTCACACCCGCCCTGCACCAGAGAGACTCATTTAACTCAGCAGTTTTCATGTAAGATGGGGCCCTACCGCACATCGCTAGTGAAGTTCTCGTGCTTCTCCAAAACATAATGCAACTGAACTCGGGCTCGTTTACTTCCTACTTTTCACGTGGCTCATCTGCAAAGGGGGTTGGTAGTAAACGGTTGCATTTGCGCCCCTGTTATTGAGTCAGATATTGGCTGGCTTTTGAAGAGCAGTGAATTGAACTATACACGATCAGATTTAAGCATATTTATTCAAAAGAAACACTTTAACGTTGTGGCCATGCATTTTTAAGTTCACAAATAATAATCGGTGCAATTCGTACACTGTTTGTCTCACACCCACGCACTTTCACTTTGTTCCTTCGCATACACTGGCGCCCATGCTTGCACTCGCGCCACTTTTCCGCTCCCAACTAGCCACCACAACGGCCAACGACAAAAGACCATGATTTTCCCGCTCATATCCACAGTCTTGAGTCGGGTCACATGACACCACAGTAGTCAAAATAATCGCTAAACATGGCCACAATTCGTTTACAATATTTTATAATATTTAAATACTTAAATCTAAATACATTATATAATTTTACAAATTATCACCACACTTATATAATTCGTTGCAATTAAAAGAAAACCAAAACACCATGCAACGGAACTACAACGCCCATCAACATACAAAACAAGTATTTTCCCGTCTATTTTGCCCAGCATATTATCTCTGCTGCTGTGCTTTAAATTTTAAATTACTTGAAAGAGTTCCATATTATCCCCTGTTACCTTACAAGACGCCAGTGTGACTGGCCAGCATTACTGCGATATGCTTCGTCAGCATGTCACACCCGCCCTGCACCAGAGAGACTCATTTAACTCAGCAGTTTTCATGTAAGATGGGGCCCTACCGCACATCGCTAGTGAAGTTCTCGTGCTTCTCCAAAACATATTTGGAAACGATGGAATTATCAGCCGATCGTTTCCAAATCCTTGGCCGGTACGATCACCCGATCTCACTCCCTGTAATTTCGGTTTGTGAGGCTACATGAAGGACAGGATTTACCAGGGTAACATTCACACATGTGCTGACCTGAAGCGCAGCTTACCAAGAGAGGTAGCCAGCATACCTAAGGACGCACTTCGTTCTGCTGCGCAGAACTCAATCCTGCGCCTTTAGATTCTTCTGGACACTGATGGGTGCCATATCGAGACCCTAGTGTAGCAGTAATGGTACCGTATGTAATGGCGTAATGTACCGTAGCAGCACATTAAAAGTGTTTCAATTGAATTGATTCTGAATTACGAGGGCAGTTCAATAAGTAATGCAACACATTTTTTTTCTCGGCCAATTTTGGTTGAAAAAACCGGAAATTTCTTGTGGAATATTTTCAAACATTCCCGCTTCGTCTCGTATAGTTTCATTGACTTCCGACAGGTGGCAGCGCTGTACGAAGCTGTTAAAATGGCGTCTGTAACGGATGTGCGTTGCAAACAACGGGCAGTGATCGAGTTTCTTTTGGCGGAAAACCAGGGCATCTCAGATATTCATAGGCGCTTGCAGAATGTCTACGGTGATCTGGCAGTGGACAAAAGCACGGCGAGTCGTTGGGCAAAGCGTGTGTCATCATCGCCGCAAGGTCAAGCAAGACTGTCTGATCTCCCGCGTGCGGGCCGGCCGTGCACAGCTGTGACTCCTGCAATGGCGGAGCGTGCGAACACACTCGTTCGAGATGATCGACGGATCACCATCAAACAACTCAGTGCTCAACTTGACATCTCTGTTGGTAGTGCTGTCACAATTGTTCACCAGTTGGGATATTCAAAGGTTTGTTCCCGCTGGGTCCCGCGTTGTCTAACCGAACACCATAAAGAGCAAAGGAGAACCATCTGTGCGGAATTGCTTGCTCGTCATGTGGCTGAGGGTGACAATTTCTTGTCAAAGATTGTTACAGGCGATGAAACATGGGTTCATCACTTCGAACCTGAAACAAAACGGCAATCAATGGAGTGGCGCCACACCCACTCCCCTACCAAGAAAAAGTTTAAAGCCATACCCTCAGCCGGTAAAGTCATGGTTACAGTCTTCTGGGACGCTGAAGGGGTTGTTCTGTTCGATGTCCTTCCCCATGGTCAAACGATCAACTCCGAAGTGTATTGTGCTGCTCTTCAGAAATTGAAGAAACGACTTCAGCGTGTTCGTAAGCACAAAAATCTGAACGAACTTCTCCTTCTTCATGACAACGCAAGACCTCACACAAGTCTTCGCACCCGAGAGGAGCTCACAAAACTTCAGTGGACTTCTTCCTCATGCACCCTACAGCCCCGATCTCGCACCGTCGGATTTCCACATGTTTGGCCCAATGAAGGACGCAATCCGTGGGAAGCACTACGCGGATGATGAAGAAGTTATTGATGCAGTACGACGTTGGCTCCGACATCGACCAGTGGAGTGGTACCGTTCAGGCATACAGGCCCTCATTTCAAGGTGGCGTAAGGCCGTAGCATTGAATGGAGATTACGTTGAAAAATAGTGTTGTGTAGCTAAAAGATTGGGGAATAACCTGGTGTATTTCAATGCTGAATAAAACAACTCCTGTTTCAGAAAAAAAATGTGTTGCATTACTTATTGAACTGCCCTCGTATTTCTATTTCCCTCGTCCTTGACTTTAATGCTACCAAGTTTGGTACTCGTACGGTCATTAGTTTCCCTGTTAGAACGTGTTAAATAGGAAAAGCTTAATTATAAGCAAAAATTGCTCTGAGCACCATGGGACTTAACTTCTGTGGTCATCAGTCCCCTAGAACTTAGAACTACTTAAACCTAACTAACCTAAGGACATCACACACATCCATGCCCGAGGCAGGATTCGAACCTGCGACCGTAGCAGTCCCGCGGTTCCGGACTGCGCGCCTAGAACCACTAGACAACCGCGGCCGGCTTAATTATAAGCATCCGGTATTCGGAGAGCCGAGGTAGGCTGTATAACAGTTCTGCCACCGTCGTATATCATACACAACGATTATAGAAATAGAATGCTATACTCCTCGCTGCGTGCCCAAGTGGAGCGGGCCAGGGTGTAACTAATGTTGTTGTTGTTGTGCTCTTCAGTCCGGAGACTGGTTTGATGCAGCTCTCCATGCCACTCTTTCCTGTGCAAGCTTTTTCATCTGCCAGTACCTTCTGCAACCTACATCCTTCTGAATCTGCTTAGTGTATTCATTTATTGGTCTCCCTCTATGATTTTTACCCTCCACGCTGCCCTCCAATACTAAATTGGTGATCCCTTGATGCCTCAGAACATGTCCTACCAACCGATCCCTTCTTCTAGTCAAGTTGTGCCACAAACTCCTCTTCTCCCCAATCCTATTCAATACCTCCTCATTAGTTACATGATCTACCCATCTAATCTTCAGCATTCTTCTGTAGCACCACATTTCTAAAGCTTGTATTCTCTTCTTGTCCAAACTAGTTATCGTCCATGTTTCATTTCCATACATGGCTACACTCCATACAAATACTTTCAGAAACGACTTCCTGACACTTAAATCTATACTCGATGTTAACCAAATTCTTCAGAATCGCTTTACTTGCCATTGCGTCTACATTTTATATCCTCTCTACTTCGACCATCATTAGTTCTTTTGACCCCCAAACAGCAAAACTCATTTACTACTTTAACTAATATTGGTAGAAAATACCGGTGCCATACCATGTGCCTTCTGCCGAATATACGAAGCGTTAGGGTTATAGGCACAGATATTATGATCATTAGTAACTTAATATACAGGGTGTTACAAAAAGGTACGGCCAAACTTTCAGGAAACATTCCTCACACACAAAGAAAGAAAATATGTTATGTGGACATGTGTCCGGAAACGCTTACTTTCCATGTTAGAGCTCATTTTATTACTTCTCTTCAAATCACATTAATCATGGACTGGAAACACACAGCAACAGAACGTACCAGCGTGACTTCAAACACTTTGTTACAGGAAATGTTCAAAATGTCCTCCGTTAGCGAGGATACATGCATCCACCCTCCGGCGCATGGAATCCCTGATGCGCTGATGCAGCCCTGGAGAATGGCGTATTGTATCACAGCCGTCCACAATATGAGCACGAAGAGTCTCTACATTTGGTACCAGGGTTGCGTAGACAAGAGCTTTCAAATGCCCCCATAAATGAGTCAAGAGGGTTGAGGTCAGGAGAGCGTGGAGGCCATGGAATTGGTCCGCCTCTACCAATCCATCGGTCACCGAATCTGTTGTTGAGAAGCGTACGAACACTTCGACTGAAATGTGCAGGAGCTCCATCGTGCATGAACCACATGTTGTGTCGCACTTGTAAAGGCACATGTTGTAGCAGCACAGGTAGAGTATCTCGTATGAAATCATGATAACGTGCTCCATTGAGCGTAGGTGGAAGAACATGGGGCCCAATCAAGACATCACCAACAATGCCTGCCCAAAACGTTCACAGAAAATCTGTGATGACGTGATTGCACAATTGCGTGCGGATTCTCGTCAGCCCACACATGTTGATTGTGAAAATTTACAATTTGATCACATTGGAATGAAGCCTCATCCGTAAAGAGAACATTTGCACTGAAATGAGGATTGACACATTGTTGGATGAACCATTCGCAGAAGTGTACCCGTGGAGGCCAATCAGATGCTGATAGTGCCTGCACACGCTGTACATGGTACAGAAACAACTGGTTCTCCCGTAGCACTCTCCATAGAGCGACGTGGTCAACGTTACCTTGTACAACAGTAACTTCTCTGACGCTGCCATTAGGGTTATCGTCAACTGCACGAAGAATTGCCTCGTCCATTGCAGGTGTCCTCGTCGTTCTAGGTCTTCCCCAGTCGCGAGTCATAGGCTGGAATGTCCCGTGCTCCCTAAGACGCCGATCAATTGCTTCGAACGTCTTCCTGTCAGGACACCTTCGTTCTGGAAATCTGTCTCGATACAAACGTACTGCGCCACGGCAATTGCCCCGTGCTAATCCATACATCAAATGGGCATCTGCCAACTCCGCATTTGTAAACATTGCACTGACTGCAAAACCACGTTCGTGATGAACACTAACCTGTTGATGCTACCTACTGATGTGCTTGATGCTAGTAGTGTAGAGCAATGAGTCGCATGTCAACACAAGCACTGAAGTCAACATTACCTTCCTCAATTGGGCCAACTGGCGGTGAACCGAGGAAGTACAGTACATACTGACGAAACTAAAATGAGCTCTAACATGGAAATTAAGCGTTTCCGGACACATGTCCACGTAACATCTTTTCTTTATTTGTGTGTGAGGAATGTTTCCTGAAAGTTTGGCCGTACCTTTTTGTAACACTTCATAGGCACTTCAGAGGGTCAGCTGTTTTTCCTCTGCATCTAACAGTCTTCCCATAAACACATCATTTACTACCGAATGTTTTCTTCAAGGTCGTAACTGTCTGTTAGTGTAGACTTCCCGTTTTTGCCGCGCGGGTTAGCTGAGCGGTCTGAGGCGCTGCAAGTCATTAACTGTGCTGCTGGTCCCGGCGGAGGCTCGAGTCGTCCCTCGGGCATGGGTGTGGGATAATTTAGGTGAAGTAGTGTGTAAGCTTAGGGACTGATGACCTTAGCAGTTAAGTCCCATAAGATTTCACACACATTTGAACATTTTGAACTTCCCGTTTTGCGTCCACACATCCACATTTCAATTTCTGAACTGCTACCCAGGGAAAATAAACATTCATGGCTTGCTTGTACCACACTTGCTTGTAACTACTAATCAATCTGAAAACATACTACTCGTAAAGCCGTAATTACTAATTCGCAAATGAAGGAAATACACTATTGCTCCGTAGAGTGTCCTCAGTCATAAATAGAAATATCTGCACTTATACCCTTAACACCGTCTATGTAGGATTGTAATGGTTTCCTTTGTATTTTTTTTCACGTAAAACGGAATTTTAACGTTATTTAAACTTTATTTTTCTTTATCTAACCTATTCTAAGATTTACAATATCGAGGCGGCCGGAGTGGACGAGCGGTTCTAGGCGCATTAGCCTGGAACCACGCGACCGCTACGGTCGGAGGTTCGAATCCTACCTCGGGCATGGCTGTGTGTGATGTCTTTAGGTTAGTTGGGTTTAAGTAGTTCTAAGCTCTAGGGGACTAATTTCGAAGGTGACGCATGACGAACTGCTCACGTCAAAGAGGTCTTCTATGAAACAAAATAACAAGCGTGTGTATTTTTCGAGGAACCTAGTACTCGCTTCACTCTTTACATGCCAATTATGGCGGTGTTTACGGAAGACATTGTGGCTACGTTGTACATGGAGGAGGAGAACGTTAGCACGGAGTAGGAACGAAACAGAATTTTCCATAATTGCTTTCACGCCTGGTTGTTGGCGCAAAAAATGCGTAACCACGGCCGGATTTCTTATATCACGTTGCGTAACAGGCGTCTGGGACGCTAACAGAGCCGCGTACGAAGGCGGTCGGTCAATCGTCGGAAAAGCTCTTCCTCATGTGGTCTTCCCATATTCATCCTAATTTAGGTTTTCCGTGATTTCCCTAAATCGCTCGAGGCAAATGCCGGGATGGTTCCTTAGAAAGGGCACGGCCGACTTCCTTGCCCGTCCTTCCCTAATCCGATGAGACCGATGACCTCGCTGTCTGGTCTCCTCCCCCACAACAGCCCCAAACCAACTCTCTTCCCCTATTCGCCGGCAAAACGACGGAAAAGTGAACGCTACGCTATTTCAGTAATGCAGCGGCAGACGACGCCGCTGTTCTGGCTTAACACGTTGGCCGTGCCTGTGACGCAACAGCGCCGGATGACGCGGCTGTTTCGTAGCGACGCTGCGGCGCCGAGTCGAGTGTGACGTCACACGGTGTCGCAGCCGGCGCGCCTTGACCCAGCGCGCAGTTCGGGGCCGCAGCGCACCGGCCAAGGTCGCGGTGTGTGCAGGCCGCGGTCAGCCGGAGGCAAACACGGCTGGAGGACGCGCCGACCTGTTCATCGTTTCGGCTGTCAAACCAACAGTCCCTCTCCGTCTAAAATTACTTCCTGCTATAGACTTATAGTTTGACATCGTCTTACACACGGGAATTACAAACATGCGTGTTTCCTTACGGTATATTGATAATTTTTACTTCTGGACCGTCTGACAGCAACTGAATTAAACACAATTTTAGTGCCATACGCGTTTCGCCTTTATTTTCTGCAAGGCATCATCAGTGGCAGGTTGCGTGGACAATTTATTACATATTACGCTCCTGTTGCATTTTTGGTGTTGTTCTTCTTCTTATAAATGCCAATTTGCGGTTTTTTTCCCATTTAGAAACCAAAACATTGCACTCAAACAAGCGTTCAGTTCATAGTGCTGCGGAATGTGGGGAAAAACCGCAAATTGGCATTCATAAGAAGAACAACAACACCAAAAATGCAACAGGAGCGTAATATGTAATAAATTGTCCACGCGACCTGCCACTGATGATGCCTTGCAGAAAATAAAGGCGAAACGCGTATGGCACTAAAATTGTGTTTTATTCAGTTGCTGTCAGACGGTCTGTAAGTAAAAATTATCAATATACCGTAATATTACACGCAACTGAGGAAGACAGGACTACAAAAGTTGAAGATGCGTGTTTCCTCTTCAACAAGTTTGTGTCCATAGTTTCATTTGACGACCTAAGTCTCTCCTTCCTTTCCAATTGTAGTTCAGAAATTTTTTTCTGGTTTTTAACCTTTCGTTCTGTTCACATGTTGTTTGTATCACTCTCTGTAATCAGTTAGTTCCTCACTAACAGCATCTACATCTACATGATGTCTCTGCAGTTCACACTTAAGTCCTGGCAGATGGTTCATTGAACCACTACCACTCTATTTCTCTGTCGTTCCACTCTCGAACAATGCGAGGTAAAAATGAACACTTAAATCTGCCCTTGCGAGCTCTGATTTCTCTTATTTTATTACAATTATCATATCTAGGTAGGTGGGTGTCAATAAAATATTTTTGCATTCGAAGGAGAACGTCGGTCATTGAAATCTTTTAAGAGATCTCGCACCAACGAAAAACGCCTTTGTTGTAGTGATTGACACTGAAACCCCGACTTAAAAAAATTTATAAATGACTCTGCTAGTAAACCTCTTACGCTATTTGTTTTTCAAACAGCTGAGCAGAACTGAACATACTCAGACATTTCTCTCTTTACTTATTCTGGTCAACACTAAACTCACACACACTATTTTTAGCGCAACGCAATCTGACTGTCAATAATCCATACAAAAGAATGGCCCTGACTAACAATAACCTATACCTTTCATGAATCACTTACCTCACAAAAATCTTCGTTACTCGAACTACTGCAATATAGCGAGCGCCAATACTGCCAGCTAAATAAAGAGTTCTAACTACTGAAGGCACTAACTACTGATAGGCATACTTAGCAAATGAAAGATTTTGATAGAGAACAAACAATGTATTTACCTGAATAATATTCAAAAGTAATCATATATATATCAGTTCATGATATACAGTATTACAAATTTACTCTTTCTGGTGGACACACGCCCAAATCGTCCGCTCTCAAAATTCTGCCATCTCTCTCCCCACATCCGCTACTGCTGGCGGCTCACCTCCAACTGCACAACGCTACGCGCTGTTCACATCCAACTGCCCAACACTACAATAGCAAATATTCCAACAATGCAAGCCAGCCACAGACTGCACACAGCACAGTCAGTGATTTTCATACAGAGCGCTACATGGCGTTACCATCATAAAAACCTAAACAGCTTACGCGTTACTAACATAAAAACGTAAACAGCCTACTTACAACACCCCAACTCGCGTATCGTATCCGCGACACCCTCACACCTATTTCACGATAATACATAACAAGCTGCCAGTCTTTGAACTTTTTGATGTGCTCTGTCAACCCTGTCTGATAAGGACCCCACACCGCACCGCAGATGACGGTCAAACGTAGTGTACTCAGCTTCTTTAGTAGACCTGTTGCACCTTCTAAGTGTTCTGCCAATAAAACGCAATCCTTGCTTTACCTTCCCCATCACACTGTCTACGTGATCGCTCCAGTTTAAGTTGTTCGCAACTGTAATTCCTAAGTAGTTAAGTGAACTCACAACCTATTGGTTTGTGTTATTTATCATGTAACCGAAATTTAACTCAGTTCTTTTAGTACTCATGTGGATGAGCACACACTTTTCGTTATTTAGGGTCAGTTGCCACTTATCGCACCATGCAGATATTTCTCTAAATAGTAATGCAATTAGTTTAGGTGTTACGATAACTGTTCAAAAATGGTTCAGATGGCTGTAAGTACTATGGGACTTAACATCTGAGATCATCAGTCCCCTAGGCTTAGAACTACTTAAACCTAACTAACCTAAGGACATCACACACATCCATGCCCGAGGCAAGATTCGAACCTGCGACCGTAGTATCAGCGCGGCTCCGGACTGAAGCGCCTAGAACCGCTCGGCCACCGCGGCCGCTACGATAACTGTACTAGACGGTATCATCTGCGAGCACTAGATGGCCACTCAAATTGTCTCCTAAATAATGTGTACCGATTTATACAGATGAGAAATAACAGAGCGCTTACAACACTTCCTTGGGAAACGCCATATATCATTTCTGTTTTACTCGATGACTTTATGTCAGTTAGTACGAAATGTGACTTTTCTGATAGGAAATCATGAATACAGTCGCATAGCTGAGTTGATATTCCATAGGCATGCAATTTGATTATAAGCCGCTTATGAGGCACGGTATCTAAAGTCTTTTGGAAATTTAGAAATATTGAATCAATTTGAAATCCCCTGTAGATAGCACTAACTGTTTCGTGAAAATAAAAAGCCAGTTTTGTTTTGCAAGGACGCCGGCCGGAGTGGCCGAGCGGCTCTAGGCGCTACAGTCTGGAGCCGCGCGACTGCTACGGTCGCAGGTTCGAATCCTGCCTCGGGCATGGATGTGTGTGATATCCTTAGGTTAGTTAGGTTTAAGTAGTTCTAA
Source organism: Schistocerca cancellata (assembly GCF_023864275.1). NCBI lineage: Eukaryota > Metazoa > Arthropoda > Insecta > Orthoptera > Acrididae > Schistocerca > Schistocerca cancellata. Next base: position 1,042,686,637 of record NC_064626.1, read on the forward strand.
GTTCTAGGGGACTGATGACCTGAGAAGTTAAGTCCTATAGTGCTCAGAGCCAACCATTTTGTAAGAACGATATTTTCTGAACCAGTGCTGACTGTTTGTCTACAGATCGTTTTCCTCGATGTAATTCATAACGTTCGAACACAATATATGTTCCAAAATCATACTGCAAATCGACGTCAGTAATATGGGCCTCTAATTATCGGATTATTCTCACTTTATTTCTTGAGTATTGGTATGACCTGTGCAACTTTCTAGTGTTTCTTCGAGCCATCGGTTGTATATGCTTAAGTACGGGGCTCTTATATCAGCATACTCTGGTAGGAATGTAACTGGTATACGATCTGCATCGGAGCACTTGTCTTTATAAAGTGATTTAAGCTGCTTTGCTACACCGAGGATATCTACTTCTAAGTTACTCATGTTGGCAGCGCTTCTTGATTCGAATTCGTGAACTTTCAACCCATTTCGAACATTTCATTCTTTATCAAATCTATTTTTGTGCAGCCCTTTACTATCGTCAAGAATTTCATCTCTTCCGCTTGTCTTTTGCTGTCATTTTTCTCTTTATTTATTCAACTCTCTCTTCCATACATTCAACTACAAAACGCGGAAAGACACAAAAATTAACATTTATAAACTTACGTTTGTAAAATTTCAAACTTAAATCATTCTGTGAATATTCATGCTCTCACGGCGCATTGCTTAATCCATAAAATTACGGGAACTCAGCTGTAAACTAACAATTTTATCTTATGCAAATGCTTCGTCTGTAAGCCGTTCAGCCATGTTCGGAGTTGGCCGTAAAGAAATGGTCAAGCGCTGCCGTCCACCTTATATGCCGGTTGGGCGAGCCAATTGCGCATACATACAAGGAATATCATAGTGGAAGAAATGTCATACGGTTGGCAGAGATACATAGGGTGTGCCATAATCTTCATTTTCCTGGTTTTATCCCATATATTCACGGGGTCGGCACTTTTATTACTGGATTTGGTAGCGTTAATGTTAAAAGACGCCCGTTTGCTCTTCCTGTCGCCAACCCTTCCCCCCACGGGACGGAAACTGTCTACCCCCACCTGACTGCGTCTAGTATTATCCTGTGTGGAAGTGTGCGAACGTTTTCTAAATGTTTTGTGATTCGTGCAACAGAGATGGCGACGTGGGTACCCGCTTGCTATTCACGTAGTCGGGTGTGCGAAACCGCCTAAACAGCACAATCAGGCTTGCCGGTATTTCGGACCTCGATCTGAAACCGCCAAGAGGAGTCGAACAGGGGCCGGCGCGCCTTCCGGAAACCTGGAAGTGGCGTGCTAAGGCGCGTCAATTTGGGCAGGTCTCCCGTTTATCAAGTCCACTGTCAAATAACTTTTTGTCCAGATGCAAAATGAAAAATGCGTCAAATAACCAAGGGGGCATTAACTAGCATGATTGCCTTCATTGAACTATGTTCTTACGAAGATATAAACAGCAGCATTTCTTTAATTTTTTTAACCCGCAGGACAGGTAGTTTAAATTATAGAAAGGGGCCAAAATAAGGGGCTGTCAGTTACACTCGAACATACAAATTTATTATTTGATCAAACATTACAAGAGCACCAAAAAAGTTTTTTTAAAACACACAGCGTTAATCTTTGAGACTTAATTACTGGTTGAAAGCGACTTTAATTTAAAAACGGCTGAAGGCCAATAACTTAAAACGCAAGCATAACCAGAAATTCAAAAGGCAAGCCTTATCTTACAACAGTTCTTTATTTAGGCTGAAGGCCCAAAGAATCTGAGATTTTCGGAACAAACAATTTGAATTCAAAGTAGGCTTAAAGCTCAACACTTAAAATGCAACAACATTAAAATTTTAAAAATGCCGAAGGCCTTACGTGAAACAGTTCTTCGAACTACGCTGAAGGCCCTAAGAGCAAAACAACTCAAACTCCAAATCGGCTGAAGACCTAACACTTAAAATTCAACAACATTAAAATCTTTAAAATTCCAAAGGTCTTAAAGTGAAGCAGTTCTTTAAGTTAGGCTGAAGGCATAAAGAATCTTACGCCTTAAGGGCAAAACAACCTTAATTTAAAAAATCGGCTAGAAGCCATACAAGTACCAAGAAGAACAGCTTAAAAAAGGCAGTACACCCAAGGGCCCTTACATGTTTGAGGGTCGCCATGGAATTCAAACACTAACGCTCGCTTAGGTGAGACAGGCAGTCGGCCCAACCATCCTCGATCCGACGACAACCCGACCGACCGACAGTCAACGGACCCAAATAGTTCAAATGGCTCTGAGCACTATGGGACTTAACAGCTGTGGTCATCAGTCCCCGAGAACTTAGAACTACTTAAACCTAACTAACCTAAGGACATCACACACATCCATGCCCGAGGCAGGATTCGAACCTGCGACCGTAGCGGTCACGCGGTTCCAGACTGAAGCGCCTTTAACCGCACGGCCACACCGGCCGGCGTCAACGGACCCACCGACAAGATAACTTCCACTGCACCCGACCAGGGCTCAACAGGGATTTCAACAGAACAACGTAGAAGATATTGGCACCCACAACTAATCATACATGGAGCTGTCAAATTACACACTGTGCTGCACAGCAACAACACAATGAGGAAACTACACTGCCTGAAATTTACGTTAACGGCCAGGCCAGGTAACCGGAACGTTAAAGGCCACAAGCAGAAGATTCCGCTGGTGCACTTCAATTCAAATAACCAAATACAGTGAAACTCCACCGGAGGGTGGCCAGAATTTTCCAACTTGAAAACCACGTTGTTGCTCGCGGGAATATCCCAAAAGCCGACAACGAACTCCAAACGACACAATGTGAACAGTCTTACTTACTGGTAGATTAAATCAAAACTCAACTTTCATGTCCAGGGTCGGTGAGCCACGGACCTCGCAGCAATGGGAACAGCCCCACACTCTCCGATACTACGTAGAGACCGCCAGCGGCCCTGGCCAAACTACGTCCCGCGGAGAATTCCTCGCTGCTCCACGCCAACCGACCGACTGCCAGGCCCGGAAACGGTGAAAGGATCAAGTACACGTCGGCCGATGAGACGACCAACAGAACGACCAACCAGCGGTCGTCCCGCTCCAATGTCATGTGTGTGGCCAGCGGTCGGCGAGCACTGGCTGTCGCCGCCTCACCGGCGCTCCATCCCCCGACTCCACTGCTGCTGCGTCCCGACTGCACTGCTGGTCCGTCCCGAACTCACTGCCAGACACACGACGACCCAGAAATACTACCGGTCGCTCCAGAGATGGTACGACAGTGCACTTATCAATACGCGCTGCTGCTGCCGCTCACGGGCAAGTAAGGCAGGAAGTTAGTGACGCCAGTAAATGGAATAAGAAAACGAGGTGGCAGTACCTAATAGAAGATGACAAACAATAAATGGGATAAACGCGAGCCATACACGGCTCACACCCTCTATTTTTTACTCGGTAATCCATTTCCTCTCGTCAAAATCTGTTCGAAAACGTATCACAGTGTACCATTTACGTAAACATGGACTTATTAAAAAAAAGTTACTTAAAAAATTGACTTTGACTGTCCTGTATTTGTATACAGTGCAGATTCCTCTACTGAAGATGGTTGATTGAATGGCCGATATGCGTTTTCTTTGTGTATCGATTTGTTTACTGCCAACTCCAGCAAGTAAATGAGTTAAATTACCCCTGGTACACCTATTTAAAAAGTGTTCGTCAATACATGAGCTTATGTCTAAGGCTGTATAGATAGTGGAAAACTGTCAGAATGAAGTACAGCAGGGACATGGACTCATTTATTAATCAGGGAAAATGAGAATACCTTACAATATTACATGAACATAGTTAAACGATTAAAAGTAAAGACAGATAATTTAGGATGAAAAACAAATAATCGTCTGCAATAGTGAAAATGACACTCTGATTATATAATATTCTGATTAGTACTTAGTAGGACCTTTTTCCTCTGTATAATCTCTTGCGTTCTCATTGGCATTGATTCCACCAGAATTTCTGTTGTTTGCACTATAATTTTACGCCATTCCTCTAGCAGAACGTTCTTTTCGATCATTTCTGTTGGGTATCTGATGATTCCTCATATTTTCGTCGAGTACATTTCGCAAAGTCTCTATTGGATTAATGTCTGGGCATTGCTGTGGTGTAGGCATCTAGCGTGGAGTGTTATGCAACAGCCACAGCCTTGCATCTACAGCTGTTTCGTTTGGATCATTATCTCGTGAGAAAATATAATCCTCAGAAAGACCAAAATTATTCAAACTTCTGGGTAGATATGTTTTCAGGATGATTATGTAAACCTTGTGATCCACAGTTCCATCAATAAAACACAAATCCCCCACACCGTTTGCACGCACGCAACCCCTGATAAGTACTGCACATCCTCCGTGTTTAACTGAGACTTTCGTATTTCTCTCCTCAAGTTCACAATTCTTTTTTTGCCCACGCTGTTAACCTGCCTATTTGACTTCAGCAGCTCTAATCGACTTCCTCCAGTAATCAAACCCATCGGATTTGTGTTCTCTTGTAAATGCAACTCGCTTGTTTCTGTTGATTTAACTGATGTATGATTTTTCTACGGGCTGTTCGGTCTCCACACCCAGCATAACAAGGACAATTCTTACAGTTTGTGCTGAAACAAAGTCTTTTGTATGGTCTGAATAGCAGTAGAAAGTTTTGGGGCGCTTAGTTTTGGATTCTTCTTGACTTTTCTAAGTAGCTGCCGTTTTTCCATCTCGGATAGAAGTGCAGGACTACCGCTTCGTAGTTGGTTTTCCTACGTTTCCTTCTGCTTAAACCTGTGTAATACTCCTCACCGAACTGATAGGTCTGCCAGAGGTTTCTCCAATTTCTTGAAAAGATTTTCCTTTTACTAACACTCTGATGCAAATTTCTCTTTCTTTTTTCGTAGTTTCGCGACGTTTTCGACCCGCATCACTTAAACATCACCCGGCGATTTTGAAAACAGAGAGGAGCACTATACACTACTGTGGATGAAACAATTACATAAAAAAAGGGAGAGGGGTGTGTGTTAGTGCGGCATCATACCAGGGATCTTGTTTACTAGACGAATGCCTGTTTTACGTCAACTGGGACGTTATTTTAAATAACGTGGATTTGTACACAAACTAAGCAACATGTGAACTCATATAGCGTTTTATTGCTACAAGTAGATATTAAAAGCGTAAGGAAATGGATATTGTTCGTTTATTAGCTATATTTTTGTGTTTGTGCTTATTACACTCTTTGCGCTACGGTCGTGCGAAGACTTTCTGGAGTAGCCGTATCTGCACTGTGTGATAATACAGGAGAGTCAGTCAGTTTTGTGTGACGTTTCAAATGACGCCATGTTTACGTGAATGCTAAACTCCGATACGCTTCTACCAGGTTGCTAAAAAACTCAAAAGCTAAGCTCGCAAAAACTATGTCTTTATTTAAAACAACAGTTTTCGACGACTTCGCTATAATCTTCAGACCGTAAAAAATCTTGTTGGTATAAAACGTGTTCATTTTCAGTTGGATCTCACGTCACGTTGTAAAAAATCTTTCTTTATGAAAATATACACTTTTCATAATATAAAAATTTAAGACACGGAGATAACAGCAAGGTCTGTCGAACCCGGTTGTTTTAAATCAAGAAATATTTATAGGAGTTTGGCTTTTGAATGTTTTTAGCAAGTTAAACAATCGCTCCTTCTGTCTTCTCAGAATGAGAATATTCAATCATTTCCAGCAGGTCTTGAGGATAAGAAGTGCATGCATTGACGCTACATTATTAAATTAATACTTGTAAGTTTATGACAGAAATTCCCGCAAAGTTATTTAACAGTTGGCTCAACAAAACAATTTTGTGCTTTTCAGAAATAACTGCAGCCAGTCGCCTTTTTTGGTGGTTCAGCTTCATTATACCATGAGCAGTTTCGAATCGCCTAGCGACTCATCATCAGATGGTGCACACTTTTAATGATTGTTTGTGTCATAGTGCGCATCGTGTAGCTGTGGCAAGATAGAACAAACAAAATATGTAAGTACTGAATATTACGAGGTATTAGCAGTTATTTACATGGTAATATCGACTCGAAGGCACTGGTAACAGTTATTAGCACACATGGGCCTAATACTGGTATGCACATTACTCTGTAAAACGTAGTTTATGTTTTTCAGCCAGCAATGTTGTATGGATAGTCCTTCAAAAACTCTGCCAGGAGCATTAACTCCCACTCGCTTTACACGATGTAAACAAACCCAAAAATTGTGATTAAAATTAATGTTCAAAGACTTTTATGTGTTTGAGTAGATACTTTGTTCGATCAACAACACTTGCGTTGTGGGAAGTTGCACATTGAGTACATCAAATAATGTAGTAATTTAAATTATATTCATTGCTGCAAAAGTAACATGTAATCATTATTGCGAAATTAGCATGTGCTCTTTATAAAGTCTATAAAACTGGAGTTCAGCACGATATTTTTTTCTATAATTTTTGGTACTGAAATTCTTCTTGCTTAATACGCATTGATTGTGAATTAGACACCGGAGCTTAGCATGTCCATTTAATGATAATATTATGTGGGCACTTCATCATTTCGGAGAGTTGTTATAAAGTGGGCTTGTATGTGTGTGCGCGTGTTTATCCGGGTCATTTACCTTCAGAGTTACTGTTAAGTTTTTCACGCTTAAACATTCTTTAAAATTCTGAAAAATGGATTGTTTGCTTAGTCGATTTGTTCATTTAAGACAAGGGTGGCCAAGAATGCGACTCGCGAGCCGTGCCCTGGGGAGAGAGCCATAGCGCTCAATCTGGTTGGCACATTTCCCACACCTCCACATTACGTTGTCTGACCGTGATGAGGGAGAAGAGGGGGAAGCTGCGAACGCTCCGCCTTCGAATGGAAGTGCAGTCGCACTGCAGACGGTTAGGTTTTATATTTCGTAGTTCTCAACAACATAAATCCAAAAACAAGACAAATTTTCAGTATTGTTTAGTTATTTTTGCTGCGCTGAAGACAAAACATAATCTTTTTCCGATACAGACGCAGACAGTTTCACAGATTGTCGTACCCAGGTTGCCGTGTAATTGTGATTTATGTGGTTTCGTAATCGAAGAAGCGGCCTCGACACACACATGTTGATCGAAATATAGTACCACTTTTGCAACCTGCTTAAGGAGACGTGGAAACTCTGTCGGAGGTAAAGCATTGTAGACGTCCTTGACAGTTTCAACGTAAAAGGATTTGTCTTTAAAACGGGAATTGCCTTGCAGATCAAACAGTTACATCTGCATGTGCACAGAGGCACTTTCAGCTGACTAGATAAAATGTCCTGAAAACAGTTTGAAAACAGATTTGAGATTAACAGTGTCCTCCAAACGTTTGGGATAATAGCCTTGCAATTCTTTCAAGGCCACAATGAATTCTTCTTTAACACCAGTGAGCATTGGGAACTGGTCTGTGTTTGTCAGGTTATGTCCCTTCTACAACGCGATTTTCTTTTTAAATTCCCCCCCCCCCCCTCCCTTAAATCAGAAACAACTTCCACATCTACATCTACATGATTACTCTGCAATTCACATTTAAGTGCTTGGCAGAGAGTTCATCGAACCACAATCATACTATCCACTCCCGAACTACGCGCGGGAAAAACTAACACCTAAACCTTTCTGTTCGAGCTCTGATTTCTCTTATTTTATTTTGATGATCATTCCTAACTATGTAGGTTGGGCTCAACAAAATATTTTCTCATTCGGAAGAGAAAGTTGGTGACTGAAATTTCGTAAAGAGATCTCGCCGCGACGAAAAACGTCTTTGCTTTAATGACTTCCATCCCAACTCGCGTATCATATCTGCCACACTCTCTCCGCTATTACGTGATAATACAAAACGAGCTGCCCTTTTTTTGCACCCTTTCGATGTCCTCCGTCAATCCCACCTGGTAAGGATCCCACACCGGGCAGCAATATTCTAACAGAGGACGAACGAGTGTAGTGCAAGCTGTCTCTTTAGTGGACTTGTTGCATCTTCTAAGTGTCCTGCCAATGAAACGCAACCTTAGGCTCGCCTTCCACACAATATTATCTATGTGGTCCTTCCAACTGAAGTTGTTCGTAATTTTAACACCCAGGTACTTAGTTGAATTGACAGCCTTGAGAACTGTACTATTTATCGAGTAATCGAATTCCAACGGATTTCTTTTGGAACTCATGTGGATCACCTCACACTTTTCGTTATTTAGCGTCAACTGCCACCTGCCACACCATACAGCAATCTTTTCTAAACCGCTTTGCAACTGATACTGGTCTTCGGACGGTAAATTACAGCATCATCTGCGAACAACCTAAGAGAACTGCTCAGATTGTCACCCAGGTCATTTATATAGATCAGGAACAGCAGAGGTCCCAGGACGCTTCCCTGGGGAACACGTGATATCACTGCAGTTTTACTCGAACTGCGACCGTCCTGACAGAAAATCACGAATCCAGTCGCACAACTGAGACGATACCCCACAGGCCCGCAACGTGATTAGAAGTCGCTTGTGAGGAACGGTGTCAAAAGCTTTCAGGAAATCTAGAAATACGGAATCAACTTGAGATCCCCTGTCGATAGCGGCCATTACTTCGTGCGAATAAAGAGCTAGCTGCGTTGCACAAGAACGATGTTTTCTGAAACCATGCTGATTACGTATCAATAGATCGTTCCCTTCGAGGTGATTCATAATGTTTGAATACCGTATATGCTCCAAAACCCTACTGCAAACCGACGTCAATGATATAGGTCTGTAGTTCGTTGGATTACTCCTACTACCCTTCTTAAACACTGGTGCGACCTGCGCAATTTTCCAGTCTGTAGATACAGATCTATCGGTGAGCGAGCGGTTGTATATGATTGCTAAGTAGGGAGCTATTGTACCAGCTTAATCTTGTTTCTCACCTTGCACTGTCTTACTGTGGGCAGCGTGCAGCCGAGTCCGCAGTCTGTTCGAGACGTTCTGACTTTCGTTCCTACACTCCCTTTCCATCATAAATTCAACAAAATCGAGGCTTAAATCGAAAAATCGTACCAAGCGCGCCCCTTGATTTAAGGGGAGCTGGAACGCCCTATCCAGACAATGTTAAATTTAGTAACTTGGCTTCCCTGTATTTCAAGAACTTATAGGACTTACAGGACATTAAACTGTATGTTCTGAGTCTTCTGAACTACAACAATTGCATTTCAGCTACTGCTTTCGAAAATACCATTTTTTAATTACATGGTTAACATTTTGTGTACTTTTTTGTACGTTATCCTAAATAATTTTAATTCTACGTAACATTATGATCTTCTTTTAGTTCAGTAGACTCAGGATACGTATGTTATTACTCCCTGAAAATTTTAATGCTCTACTCGAAGTGGTTTCTGAGATTTAAGGGAAAATGCAACAGAAAATGTAAATTTTCAGGAACGGCTTCTAAAGTTTCAAGACTGTAACTCATTTAATATATGCTTAACTTTTTATTTTTAGTCACTCAGAAGCACCCTGCACCATACTGTATATCATCCTCTTTGTCTTTTCCCATGTTTTTTCTTCTCTTCTTCTTTCTGTACTCCTTAGTGGCCAACTGTGCTGCATACTCTGCTTTATCAGTTCGGACCTTGTCCATCCGTTCAAATTCTCTGATGCAGTTTGCTCCAGGATTAATTGCCATATGCAGTAGCACTTTCACCCTACCAATGTTGCCATCATTAAAAGCAATAACAGCATCACTGAACGCCCCCCCCCCACTTTAGTATCTTCATTCCAACAAAACCATTTTTTGGTAAGCGAGTCCATATAAGGTTATTGAACGACTCACTGGGATTTTGAATCTGACCATGCAGACACTTCTTCAGTAATTCAGGATTTGGCAGGTCTCTAAATATGTTTTATGATGTCTATGACTGCTGCAGGGATGGAATGTTTATGGCTGTATGAACTGTTTGAATTCTGAGCATTGCGGTAACTGCACCATGAAAAATTTTAACATTTTCAACCGGTGTAGACTATATTTAAAAAAATAAAATAAAATACTTCCCATGTGAGTTTATAAGTGATACATATATATATTTCTTTATTTATTCGGAAAATTGCAAATTTTATAATGAGATAACAAATCCGAAAATATTGAAAAATAATTTTTTTCCGTTCTAATTCCCCTTAACCAGAATACTTCGCAGTAATATGTAAAGTCTCTTTATTCTTCATCCAGTTCCTTCGAAAACTGTTGCAGCTCACTGTAGAGTAATGCTTGCATCTCAGGAATTGTACTAACATTACCAACAATTTCTCTATGTTTGCAAATTTAGCATAATGTGGTTCTTGATGTACAGAACAATGCATAACGTCTGTCGATCGTTGTAAGTTTTTGCTCCTTCAGTGTCAACTAATATTTTATGGAGTTCCCGTTGCTTATGTGAATTGAGAATTCTCGTCCCTCTCTACTGTTATTTCCAATCATTTTTAAAGTACTGTGATGATAGATGGCTAGCTACCCTTTTCTGTGCAAATAGCAACAGGACCTGTGAACGTCCTTTATACCACGAACAAACAGCGAAAGTAAACAGCGCTGACACCAAGATTCCGCCGAACTCAAGAGTTGTGCCGACCGAACAACGCCTCACCGCAATGCTAAATGAAACGGCGCAACGTTTCGGGTGCTTCCGAGAAGGGCCGAGCAAAGCCGAGTGACAAGCCAGACCTTTGACCACACGCCGTGGCCAGCCCTGATTTAAGATGATGTGGGGTGATTTATGGTTGTGGGTGAAAATCCCTAACTGCTCCAAAAGTTTCATCTTTATTCACACGTTTACAGTGTGAAGAATGTGGAGGTTGGTTTCTCGGTCTGCAGTGGAATGACTACTTTGGGCTAGGTGGGCAGCAAAATACCGGGTGGTTATAATTAACTTCCCCTATTTAACACGTTATAACACGGAAAGTAATTACTTTACGAGTACCAAATTTGGTATCATTAGTGACCAGAGTATGGGATGCATGCTTCACAGCGATCCATCCAACGCCAACTATGGCCACCAGGTGCCGTGATCGGTCATCGTAATTTGCAGTCTAAAACACCTGACCAGTTGCAGTGCGTTTGTTGACATGCCAACTTGAGCTTGGACAAAAGGATCTGAGCATTATTGGTGAAGCTCTGTTATGAAAACAACAGTAATGCTGCAGCTGCATTTCGAGGATACCGCTGGCTGAAAGGATTACGGAAGTGTCCTCTTTCTCCACCCACTGTGCGGAGCATGATGAACACCTCCAAATAAACTAGAGAACTGGGCGTCGCTCCAGGAAGAGGCCGACGACCGGTTGATGAAATCGCTGTTCCTACGGCAGACAATACTGACCGGTTGATGAAATCGCTGTCCCTACGGCAGACAATACTGCGCCAAATTCCGATCGTCAGGCAGTGTGCATGCTGTGTCATGACAGCTGAGCATCCCGTGGTGTACTGTACGGAAGGTGCTTCGAACCATTCTCACGTAGTATCTCTACAAGATCCATATCGCACAGCAGCTTGCACCACAGGCGCAGAGCGACGTGTTGACGTCGATCTTCACTTTCTCGTAAGGATTGAAGTTGACGAGGACTGGACCGTCCTCTGCACCTATGAAGCCCATTTTTCTCTGATGGGTGAGGTGAAAACACAGGATTGCCGAGTGTGCGGATCTTCACCTCCAATCACTGCGCATGAAGTTCCTCTGTGTGGTGAATGTGTCACTCTATGGTGTGGCTTCATGGCTACGTTCATGACTGGAGAACAGGTTAGCGCTCAAGGACCAAAGGCTTGCAGTGTTTCTGGCCAGTGTTACTGCGATATGCTTAATCAGCATGTCATACCCGCCCTACAGGACAGAGACACATTGAACTCCACAGCTTTCATGCAAGATGGGGCCCCACCGCATATCGCTAGTGAATTTCACCCGATTCTCCGAAACATATTTTCAAACGATCGAATTATCAGCCGATCGTTTCCACTTAGCCGGCACGATCACCTGATCTCATTTCCTGTGATTTCTGGTTGTGGGTCTTCCTAGAGAACAGGGTTTACCAGGGGAACATTCACACTTGTGCTAATCTGAAGCACAGCTTATCAAGAGAGATAGCCAGCATGCCGATGGAAATGCTTCATTCTGCTATGCAGAATGTAATCCTGCCCTTTTAGACTCTTCTGGACACTGATGAGTACCATATTGAGCCCCTTTTGTAGCAATAATGGTACCGGTATGTAATGGCGTAATGTACAGTAGCAGCACATTAAAGTGTTTCGATTCAATTGATTCTGCATTATTGCTCTTCCCCATGTCCTTGACATCAATGCTACCGTGTTTGGTACTCATACGGTAATTAGGTCTCTTGTTGAATAGGGAAAGTTTAATTATAACCACCCGGACGTTAGGGCATTTAAACGTTACACACATTTCTTCCCTGAGTGAGTGTTGAGCAGGTCCACAGTGGAGCCCAAAGATTTGCTTCGACGTCGAGGATGCTGGTTATCGTTGTCCGCCAGGAGACGAGTGAATCGTGCCAGCGATAATTAAAGTTGGTACGCGGTCCAACTCGGGGAGCGTCTGTCGGCGCGCTCTGCCTTTTGTCGTGACTAAAGTGAAGTGTTAGCCAGGCTTGAATGCTTTCGTTTCAGTGGATGAAAGTGTATCAGGCCCGTTGTGGTGTATGAGTCTTTACTGGAGCATTTTTTGTGTGTGCATTGCCACACTGAACTTCAGCTGGCCCCAGTCCTTATAGCCGTGATATACGATTGCGTTCATGGTCCAAAGTGCACGGGGTTTGGTGGATTCGGTTTGGATAAATGGAAGCGTCTGGTAACTCGTGTCTTTACGGTAGTCGAGCACTCACAATGGACGAAAAACGGCCCACGGAACCTATTTGTGGAGGCTACAACAATGCGTTCTGAAAACGGTGAGCGTCGACAAATTTACACGTAACTGATTTCCCGCCTTCCCCGTGAGATTGAAACCTTCCCGTCTCCTCTATATCTCTTTTGTAGTGAAACCTTCCCGTCTCCTCTACATCTCTCTTGTTACGCAATCTTCCCTTAGGATTTCTACTTCTTGCTTAGTAATAACAAATGAAATCTTCCCTTTGAAATTAATTCTCTTTCTCAATCTTCGCATACAAATTTAAATGCTGCTTATTAAAAGTTATTTTCTGATTATTTCAACGAAACATAGAATGTGTCGTCGTCGTGGCCCTCAGTCGTTACCTGCAATAACCCAGAACTGTTCCTTACCTTTTCTGCTGTTGCTGGATCGCCATCTGACTGCTACATCGAACTGCGACATGAATATACTTACTCTGGTTTACTATACTCTATTAGCCGCTGGTGGGCCGTCATTTATTACCAAAGCTGACGTTATTCTTTGATAGGAAAGCTGGCGTCATTCTTTAATTAATTTGACTGAAGTTACGTAATTCATAGTTAAACTTTTTATTGACAACAATAAAATTTTGCAAAGTTTTACGTTGATGGTTTTTGGGATGTATTAAAATCAGTAATACAACATTGCTGGGGAAAATTAATTATAGTCTGAAAACGTATCTTCAAATATTTACTGCTGGTAATGAAATGATTTTACAAACGTTCAAATGAGACTTACTTTTTACAATAATCTTACAACTAGCATTGCGCAAACATACCTTCAGTAGTCTTGAGTTTCTCAAAAAAATAATTCAATAATATTAATTCCTCTTATGATAATAGTTAGCTGATGTCTCTGTACATCCGTTTATAATCTCTTGTAAATCATAGCTGGTGGCTGGCAGGCACACCGCTCCTTTCAACCTCTCGCTTCAGACCTGCTACCGACTCGCTTCACTACTGACTTCCTACGAACGCTAGAGTATGGTCTCTCCTGCCAACAATGCTTTCTGGTGCAGACAATCCCTGCTACCATTTCACAATGTATCAATGCGCGGTCTTTCCCGCTCTTTTCTTAAAATGTATCCATACGCGGTCTCTCCCGCACTTTTTAAAATTATATCAATGTGCGGTCTCTCTTGCCAACAATACTTTGGTGCAGACATTCCCTGCTACCACAATTATTTCCAAGATGACAAATATTAATTATTTCTACTTAATCCTATTAATAAAATATAAACATCTTTCATAAATTGTGGTTTGACAATAGAAATATACACGCCTTACAAGATGACAGGATGAAAGTGGTGCTCTCCCTTAACGTCCTCAGTGCTATGTTTTAATTGTAATGAGCTATTAGAAACTTGCTTCTGTGTAACGTTACGTCCCTTGTTGCGCCACCTGTTCAGTGTCACTGGTTTTGAAAAAAATAAATATTCCTTTTGAATTCATAAAGCAGCAGTGCCAAGCCGCATGCAATTTACTTAGCTGTTGTTAATTTAAAGCATATTATCATTCATTTCATTAACAACCGTGCTTATTCGTTATTTGTTTGAGAACAGAGCGGCTAACAGTCCATGTAGCTATTCTAAATTTTGAATTTGAGCCATTAATTTTAATTGCTGTACTCACTGGCTTGATTTAAAGTTTCACTTGTTTCATAATAAATTTTTAAGCTTATACCAATCACTGCATGTTTGGGCAATCTATCACGTTTAAGTGATGTTAATTATTTATCCATTCGTTGGTTAAAATTCAAATATAGTCCCGAGATCGGGCGCGTTCTCCTTTAAAAGGGGTTTTATACTAACTCAGTGGTTTAATAAAATATTTCATGTGTATTAAGTGTTCTATTTTATGTGTGTTTTAGGAATTCCTGTCTGTGCGGTTGTAAAGTATTGTGTAAAGCTGATATCAGGCGGTGGTGTTGGCGTTCAGTGAGGCCTGTAGCTGGTTCCTTCCGCTACTACGCTGAAGCGCCAAAGAAACTGGTATACGCATGAGTATTCAAATATAGAGAAATGTAAACAGGGAAAACAAGGCGCTGCCGTCGGCAACGCCTATACAGCAAGTGTCTGGCGTTGTTGTTAGACCGCTTACTGCAGCTACAATGGCAGGTTATCAAGATTTAAGTGAGTTTGAAAGTGGTGTTATAGTCGGCGCTCGAGCGGTAGGACACATCATCTTCGAGGTAGCGATGAAGTGGGGATTTTCCCGTACATTTGACGAGTGTACCGTGAAAATCAGGAACCCGGTAAAACATCAAATCTCCGACATCGCCGCGACCGGAAAAGGATCCTGCAAGAACGCGACCAACGACGATTGAAGAGACTCGTTCAACGTGACAGAAGTGCAACCCTTCCAGCCGGCCGCCGTCGCCGAGCGGTTCTAGGCGCTGCTGATACGGTCGCAGGTTCGAGTCCTGCCTCGGGCATGGATGTGTGTGATGTCCTTAGGTTAATTAGGTTTAAGTAGTTCTAGATCTAGGGGACTGATGACCTCAGATGTTAAGTCCCGTAGTGCTTAGAGCCATTTGAACCATTTTTTTGCAACCGTTCCGCAAATTGCTGCAGATTTTAATGTTGGGGCATCAACAAGTGTCAGCGGTCGAACCATTCAACGAAACATCATCGATACGGGCTTCCGGAGCCGAAGGCCCAATCGTGTACCCTTCATGACTGCACGACACAAAGCTTTACGCCTCGCCTGCGCCCGTCAGCACCGAAACGTGTTACCTGCTCGGACGAATCTATCTTCAAATTGTATCGAACGGATGGGCGCGTACAGGTATGGAGACAACCTTATGAACCGATGGACCCTGCATGTCAGCAGTGGGCTGTTCAAGCTGGTGGAGACTCTGTATTGGTGTGGGGGGTGTGCAGTTGGAGTCATATGGGACCCCTGATACGTCTAGATACGGCTCTGACAGGTGACACGTACGTAAGCATCCTGTCTGATCACCTGAATCCATTCATGTCCATTGTGCATTCCGACTGACCTGGACAATTCCTGCAGGACAATGCAACACCCCACACGTTCAGAATTGCTACAGAGTGGCGACCGGAACACTCTTCAGAGTTTAAACACTTCCGCTGGCCACCAAACTGCCCAGACATGAACATTATTGAGCATATCTGGTATGGCTTGCTACGTGCTGTTCAGGAGAGATCTCCACCCCCTAGTACTCTTACGTATTTATGGACAGCCCTGCAGGATTAATGGTGTCAGTTTCTTCCAGCACTACTTCAGGCATTAGTCGAGTCCATTCGCGTTGCGGCACTTCTGGGTGCTCGCGGGGGCCCGACACGATATTAGGCTGGTGTACCAGCTTCTTTGGCTCTTCAGCATACAATCATTTGTTGAATGCAGTGTTGTGATTACTTCATTTCACGAGATTTCATTTTCAATTAATTTTGTTTATGTTTTATGTAATACATTTTTCAGTTCAAAGTTCGCTTCTTCTGGGTTGTCTGTTTAAGCACCTTACACTGGCGAGCCTAAGTGTCTTTGGCACATGATATGTACAAAATCCATTCAGTAAGTACCAGGACTGAATTTTTAAAAGAGAAAACGAGTAACCCTACTACTCGAACAAATGTGGTACTATGTAGACTTGATCGGTGATGAGAGTGTGTGGCAGGGGAAGGGATACACACTGTAAATTGATACAATAAATTTTAAACATTATTTCTGTAGTGTTTCATTTCGTGGAATTCAAGGATTTTATTGAACCTAACATGTGTACTGTAAACGGAAGTACATTCCAAAACCGAAGCATGTTCCCTGTAGTAGATACATGGCCTTCAGCCAAGCACACGAGCGTGTACTCTTATCAGCTGGCGCTTAGATTAGATAATTCGACAGATTTATGGCGCCTCTGTAATCGGGACGGTCATATACACTGCTCTGTTATTCAGAACTAAAATGTTCGAAGAAGCGTCCGTTAGACATATAACGGACACTACACGTGAACGGAAGAAGGAATCAGACAGTGAAATTTTGATACATTATTTACACTTCTCCGGTTGTCTTATAATTATATATACAAGATTCCTCATAAATATTACTGGACAACAGCGTAACTTGTATCTAACTGACTAGATAATTTTAAAAGGGAAAACAGCAGTAAGCTAAGTACATTCCTGTGTTAATTGACTAGTCCGTCAGGTAAAAAGGATGAAAGACTTTAAAATAGTGCCACTACGGAGTGCCTCAGTTGGTCCCTCTTACTCGCCACTTCTAACTGTAAATACTGTGCATAATAAACCACTTTGTAAATTACCCTTCCCAATGACATGCCCCATTTTTCCTTTATTTTAGTTGCTATAACTTCGCTTGCTCTGTTACTAAACTTTTACTTTCAATAATTACAGGTGGTTCATTTACCTATTTAGTCTCACTTGTCATTTGCACCTGTTTTAATATTGGACCGTTTACGGGTATGATTATCTTGTTCATTCAACCCCTTAGAACATGTCACGAAATTTTACTATATACAGGGTGATTTAAAAAGAAAGAACAGATTTCAGTTGGCTGTTACAAACTATGGAAGACAGGAACACACTGCGCATGTCACTGGACAGAGTTCGAAGTTTTATGTTCGCACAGACACTATGCCATACGCCTGACATAAGCACATTGCGTTGCTAGAGAAACATTAAACGGTAGTCCATTTCATTCCACACACAATTCAAAACGTCCCTGTTTATTGAATAGACAGTTTCAACAATTCTATTTCTCAACTCTTGACGAGTAGCTGTCATAGGTTGACAGCGACTCTGTCTTTCATGTACCCCTCACAAAGAACATCGCAAGGTGTGAGGTGTTGTGACTTGGGAAGCCAAAAGCAAAGAGCAAGATCTTGTTGCCACGTCTTCCAACACCACGTTGTGAGATGAAATTGTGAAGATAACGCCGCACCTCAAGGTGAAAATGAGGTGGGGCACCGTCACGAATAAAAATGAAATCATTGGAGTCTAAACGAAGTTGAGAAAACAAACAATTTCACATCATGTCCAGGAAGACATTCCTGTCACAGTTTCCTCTACAAAAAGATACATCCATAAACTTTGTGCGCAGAAACGTCACAAAACACATTAAGTTGCTGTGAGTCTCTTTTCAGGTTCGATGACGACGCCAGGGTTTTGTGACCCCCAAATTCTTACATTATGGCGATTTACTAAACGCGATAGATAAAAAGTCGATTCGTCCGGAAAGATTAGTCTTTTGGAAAAAAGTATCCTCTGCCGTATCCTGGAGAACTGATAATGCAAAATTCGTAAGTTCTGTTATGGTTGCCGGGACACAATTGCTGCAATAATTGCAACTCGTAAGACTTCATATGCAGGCGTCGATTCAGAACACTCCACACTGTCGTTTGAGGAAGTTGAAGCTCCTGGTTTGCTCGTCCTGTGGACTTCCGGAGGCTCCGTGCACACGCATCTCGAATACGCTCTACATTTTCGTCAGAGTCTTCGCAAATGCAACAAAGTTCCAAGAATTTTGTATGCCAAACATAAATCTGCTTGTGCAGATGCGGATTGTTGCAGAATCGACGGCGGAATGCATATTTCACTTGAGCGATGGACTGACTTCACGCAAATTCCATTACACGAAATGATTTCTCTTGTGCTTAGTTTCCGTGTTGCTATATACAAACGGTCCAGATTTGTCAGAACTTTGAACCTTCCTCTATCCAGTGACATGCGCAGTGTGTTTCTGTCTTTTGTAGTTTCTCTGCAATAATATTTTCTCTCAAAACAAGTGTTATTAATTGTCATGTAGTTCATTATTTAATATGTTGCATATATTATCTAACCTATAAATTTTTTCATCGCTTTTTTACTGAAATTAACCCCCCCCCCCCCCCCATTTTAGTCGAAAATTAACATTTTTCATCTTTGGAAACCAACTGAAATACACTGCACTTGCATTGTTTTCAAATCTTTGATCCCACAAAAATTTTACTGTCACATATATTTATCTTTGTACCTGTTAGCAGTGGGACAAAGAAAGTTGTGGTGCAATTTTGATATGAAATAACGCAAATTAATCAGTTGATCAATTAATTACCCCCACCACCTGATGACATCATGGGTTTTTCCCAGCCGGCATGAGGGTCCCTCTCAAGGAACTCCTAGTCCCCTCCCCCTTCCCTCCCATGATGTAATCTAAGATGGCGGTCCAGAAAAAAGTGTGGGAAATAATAGGGTTGCAGTATCTGATGTCATCAGAGGAGAAGTAAGATGGGCTCAGCAACTCCACAACCTCAGTCTCACTCAATCAGCCAGCAGCAGCAGAAGAACCATGAAGCATCAGCAGCAGCAGTCAGGATCCAGCACAGCCCTGCAGAACAGGAAGAAGCAGAAAATTAAGTATTGCATATTACATCTTTGTATGTGGTTAGCATTATCACTGATTGTTTCGTGCCTTGGTCTGTATGTGACATTTCCTACTCCTTATTCAGCAGTAGCCTTCAACCTGTTGAGGCCTGCAGGGGTGACAACCAACATGTTAGCTGCATCCAGGCCCACAGCAACCTCATCCACCATCTTGTCAAGACCTGTGCCAACCTCTTGAGCTGCAGCAGCAATCTCCAGCACATCTAAATCTGTAGCGATCATGTGAGTTCCTGTGGCTCACATTGCCCACATGCTGGAGCAGGATAGGGAGCTGTTATTGTCCATCTCGCTCATTGATTTGAGTGATCAGGATGCCTGGCTTGGTCCTGATGCCTCGAATGCAGTTGGTGGCTCTAAACAGCAAGATATAAGTCAGCATAGGTCACTCACATATGACCCATCCCACAAGTATGTCCTTGTGGTAGTGCAGGGGCAGAGTGCAGATGCTGTGGATAAGAAGGTTCCACACATCGCCCATTGGCTGAAGCAGGACAATGAATTGTTATTGTCTGTCCTGCTCATCAATTTATGTGATGAGGATGCCTAGTCTGTTCCCAACTCTTTAAGTGCTGGTGGTGGTCCTAAACAATAAGATGGAAGACAGTACTGGTCACTGACATACAATCTTCCCAGCAGAATATCCCTGTGGGAAGTGCAGGGACAGGGCGCAGATGCTGTGGATAAGGAGGTACCAGGTATGCTCATGCTTTTCAGTTCTACATACAATTTAACTCCTAGTGGAATGAGTTAGTTAGTTAGTTGGTTGCATGTTCCATTGCATGGTACGATAGCCATTATGATGTGGAACGTGTGAAGTCCACAAGCAATGCACATATGAAACAGTATATATATATACTCCTGGAAATTGAAATAAGAACACCGTGAATTCATTGTCCCAGGAAGGGGAAACTTTATTGACACATTCCTGGGGTCAGATACATCACATGATCACACTGACAGAACCACAGGCACATAGACACAGGCAACAGAGCATGCACAATGTCGGCACTAGTACAGTGTATATCCACCTTTCGCAGCAATGCAGGCTGCTGTTCTCCCATGGAGACGATCGCAGAGATGCTGGATGTAGTCCTGTGGAACGGCTTGCCATGCCATTTCCACCTAGCGCCTCAGTTGGACCAGCGTTCGTGCTGGACGTGCAGACCGCGTGAGACGACGCTTCATCCAGTCCCAAACATGCTCAATGGGGGACAGATCCGGAGATCTTGCTGGCCAGGGTAGTTGACTTACACCTTCTAGAGCACGTTGGGTGGCACGGGATACATGCGGACGTGCATTGTCCTGTTGGAACAGCAAGTTCCCTTGCCGGTCTAGGAATGGTAGAACGATGGGTTCGATGACAGTTTGGATGTACCGTGCACTATTCAGTGTCCCCTCGACGATCACCAGTGGTGTACGGCCAGTGTAGGAGATCGCTCCCCATACCATGATGCCGGGTGTTGGCCCTGTGTGCCTCGGTCGTATGCAATCCTGATTGTGGCGCTCACCTGCACGGCGCCAAACACGCATACGACCATCATTGGCACCAAGGCAGAAGCGACTCTCATCGCTGAAGACGACACGTCTCCATTCGTCCCTCCATTCACGCCTGTCGCGACACCACTGGAGGCGGGCTGCACGATGTTGGGGCGTGAGCGGAAGACGGCCTAACGGTGTGCGGGACCGTAGCCCAGCTTCATGGAGACGGTCCTCGCCGATACCCCAGGAGCAACAGTGTCCCTAATTTGCTGGGAAGTGGCGGTGCGGTCCCCTACGGCACTGCGTAGGATCCTACGGTCTTGGCGTGCATCCGTGCGTCGCTGCGGTCCGGTCCCAGGTCGACGGGCACGTGCACCTTCCGCCGACCACTGGCGACAACATCGATGTACTGTGGAGACCTCACGCCCCACGTGTTGAGCAATTCGGCGGTACGTCCACCCGGCCTCCCGCATGCCCACTATACGCCCTCGCTCAAAGTCCGTCAACCGCACATACGGTTCACGTCCACGCTGTCGCGGCATGCTACCAGTGTTAAAGACTGCGATGGAGCTCCGTATGCCACGGCAAACTGGCTGACACTGATGGCGGCGGTGCACAAATGCTGCGCAGCTAGCGCCATTCGACGGCCAACACCGCGGTTCCTGGTGTGTGCGCTGTGCCGTGCGTGTGATCATTGCTTGTACAGCCCTCTCGCAGTGTCCGGAGCAAGTATGGTGGGTCTGACATACCGGTGTCAATGTGTTCTTTTTTCCATTTCTAGGAGTGTATATATGAATGTACACATTTGGAAACATTCTAAAACGAAAGCATATGTGTTTTTTAACACAAACTTATTTTTTTTAAATGGACCTCCTATATTTTTTCTTCAGCAATCCATAGCATGACAAAGAACATACACAATGGCGTTGATCGCATCGCAATATTCCCATTACATCCCGAGATATTAAGACGCGAAGTTGACGCTTGAAACACCCGACATGCGCTGCTAGAGCACGTCCTGAGGCTCAGGCGTGAACCCCATGCTGCCCGTAATCGCGATGTGATTGACATGTGTAATCACACTTCCAAACTTATCAAGAGGTCCGAAACGAATAATACGGTCTGCTGCCATCCTGCATTAACGTCGTACATTCCAGCAGGTATTTATCCCATAGGCTAGGGGTGATGCGGTTCTGTAACATATCTGTGTACCGCAACGTTAGTCACAAAGTTAACTTCGCTTATCGTTAATCCGTTATTAAAAAGGTAATACCGTTCAACGTTAAAACTTTACTCCCCTGTAGATCTAGCGCAAGTGACAGTTAATCATTCACTCGTAATAGTAAAATTCATGTTGATGGTTTTAGTGAAACGAGCAAGTGGACTAAAAGTTTTAGCGTTGTTTAGGTAAAAATGTTTTGATTTGGGAAGTTCAGGTAGGACATAGAAGATCAATGTAAACATGTTTAATCAATTAGTTTTATTATCACATAATTATCAATGTTATGTTTATCTAATGTGTTAAATGACAAATTGTTGCAAACAAATGTTTCTTAACATCACTGGGTAAAATGGCCCTTTGTAGAAACTTCCACTGTGATACCAGCACTACATACTAAATATAGCGTTCACACCTCATGCTCAAAGTGATGCCCATTGGCTTGCATACATATGGTCACTCTGCGGATGAAGGATGCCCTACTTCGTGCTACTGTTTCCTCTTTGATGGCTGTACAAGCATCAATAATGCGTTGCTTCATGTCCTCTGGTGCTGTTGGTTCATGTTGGTAAACAGCATCCTTCACTGCTCCCCAAAGAAAATAATCCAGTTGTGTAAGGTCCGGAGATCGGGCAGGCCACCTCGTCCAATCCACCTACCAGGGAACTTACGGTTCAGAAGTCGTCGTGCTCGTAAGGCGTTATGTGCAGGGCATCTGTCATGCTGATACCACATGACCATTCTCCGGTTCAGAGGTACGGTGTCCAAGAGAACAGGAAGATTGTGTCGTATAAATCTGGAGTATTGTCTGCCATTTTGGATGCCATTTATAAAGAAAGGTCCGGTAATGGTATCTCCAATAATCCCACACCAAACATTAACTTTCCACGGACGTTGATGCTCTGCCTGACGGAGCCATTTTGGATTGTCTGAGGACCAATAATGCATATTCCTCATATTGACAATTCCTTTGTTGGAGAATGATGCCTCGTCGGTAAAGAGAACATCTGCAAAAAAATTTGGATTAGTCAGAAGTTTTTGCTGAGCCCACCGACAAAATGTTACCCTATTGCGGAAGTCATTTCCATGAAGATCCTGGTGTAAATGAACATTGTAAGGATGAAATTTATGACGTTTAATAATACGCTGTCCACTTGATTTCGACACACCAACTTCACGTTCAATTTGACGTGTGCTGATTTGAGGATTCACAGCTATGGTAGCGAGCACAGCAACTTCAGCACGTTCATCTGTGCGTGTTCTAGGACGTTGTCGAGGTCTTGGATTTAAGCTTCCCGTTTCACGTAGACGAGATGTGAGACGACCAAACATCCGACGCGAAGGCAATGGCTTGTCAGGGAATCGTCTTCTGTACAGTCGTTCTGCCTGAACAGCATTCGTCCACCTACAACAGGGTACAGTACAGGTATGTAGAGTAGGGTAGAAAACAGACATATTAACTTAATAATCATAATGTTCGCTAACAGTACTATCAACAAACAAGCAATCTCATAACGTATTTCCCGTCAACGTACGTTCTCCATAGATCAGCAGCATTTCTACCATATCTTCATGTGTGTACATTATACTGTACAGTATAAGTTCCACAACACAACGTTTATTCACAATGTGTACTACCTCCGTGCCGTCACTAGATTACTCTGATGCACGACTACACTGGCAAGCGGTGTACTGCACGCCAAAGCAACAACAAATGGGATGCTCGGAGGGTGGTGGAGTACAGGAGTTTGCATGGGTCGCAAATCATAAACAAGGCGGAGTGGTACTGTGGCAGTAGTGGGAACTACGTTGGACACTTGACTAGGTAGAGCCAGGCCCTGCGCGACAGGCACAATGGGTCATATAACGCATTAGATAAACCTTATTTTGGGTGTGCAGGATAAATAAGACAACCTGACGGGTGTACACCGATCGGTACTGCTTCATATTGTGTACGTAGAACGTAAAACGTGCAAGAGGGAAACCATTATGTGCTTATGAGAGTTGATGGCAGCAGACCGTATTATTCGTTTCGGACCTCTTGATAAGTATGGAGGTGTGATTACGCATGTCAATCACATCGCGATTACGGGCAGCATGGGGTTCAAGCCTGAGCCTCAGGACGTGCGCTAGCAGCGCATGTCGGCTGTTTCAAGCGTCAACTTCGCGTCTCAATATCTCGGGATGTAATGGGAATATTGCGATGCAATCAACGCCATTGAGTATGTGCTTTGTCATGCTATGTATTGCTGAAGAAAAAATATAGGAGGTCCATTTAAAAAAACATAAGTTTGTGTTAAAAAACACATATGCTTTCGTTTTAGAATGTTTCCAAATATGTACATTCATGGGCCCCAGCCCTACATTGATACCGGTGAAAGTCGTTTTCCAATAGCTGTTATTGTTCCAGAGATATTTTGGGTGGACAAGATAGCTGGGACACCCTATATATATATATATATATATATATATATATATATATATATATATATTCCTATTCAAGAATTCATCTATGGTATAGAAGGAATTGTCAAGGAGATATATTTCAATTTGTTTTTGAAGCTATTACTGTTGTGCCAGACATTTTATTTCATCTGGTAATTTGTCGAAAATTTTTATAGCACCCCTTTCTGTGCCAAAGATTGGTTGAGTAAGGGATTGTGTAAGTCTCTTTTTCTGCTATTATAATCATAAATGTCACTGTTGTTTTTAAACTGGTCCATGTTGTTGAGAACACACATGAAACGTGTAAATGTGGGTATAGAAGAACATCATGACTTGGACTTCTCATGTGAGGATAGAAACAGAAAATGCATCGAAGAGTACTAAAGTGCCTATTTCTAAGTTTCACTAGGACCAAATATGTCACACAGAGCGTTACATCAATCAGCAGATGACCTCAGAGCATTATCCAACTCATAACCCACTGGACATTCGCCTTAGCAGATACTGCATGCACTGGAGAGCCTGAGTCGGTGTGCTGATGATAGAATCCATGTACAATGATGCTGTAAACTTTCTATGTGTGCATGGGGTACATATTGATGATTTGGAACATTACCTTTGTTTCTGCATCAACACAGAGTGGAAAGAGAAACAGATTAAATGTACAGGTGAAAAACCAGAGTACTGTGAAGTGCCCATCGGTTTGACGTAGATACACATGCAATTTATTGCGTATCAAAAAAGCTTTGTTTGGGAGATACTATACAGGTGCAAAGAAGGTAATGGAGTCTGCAGATTTTTTTGAAATACTGCATCTGACATATGATTTTTAAATTAATAATGTGTGTGTATAACCTCAAACTGTGTTTGCCTTTTATTTCATACCCCTCTCATAACAGTCCAAGTATTACACTTATTAATATCATTTTGAATGATGATGTTACTGTTCATAGATGTGTACACACACACACACACACACACACACACACACATATATATATATATATATATATATATATATATATATATATATATATATATATCTGTGTGCATTTCTTTCTATTTACACCCACTACTTGTCAGTACCTGACGAGTCGGTATCATGACACACGTAAAACTTGCTCATCACAAGGACTTTGTTGTAGGTGACTGGTCCTGTGAAGGTGCAAAAGAAGACCTGAAGGAGAAGAAGAATAATGGTATACCTGATAATAAACAAGCAACAATTGTAGGTCCATCCAACTGTGGCAAGACTGTCATTCTCATGACACTGCTAACACATGTAGATGGAGTCCAAATTGAACAAGTCTGTGTATTTTCAGAAATACTGTTTCAACCCAAGTATTACCTATTAGGAGATATCGCACGACATTTAGTAAAAGCAATGATATCCCCTCCACCTGAAAAAGTAAAACCAAATGCTGTATTCGTATTGACGATGTTGCTGTGGAAAACCAAGACCAATTTCGAATATATTTCTGTTTCGGTCGTCATATGGGTGCTGCTTTATCTTAGCTGGCATATTTCAGAATCCCAAAATAGTTGGTGAGGGATAATGCAAACCTAATTATAGTCTCCAAACAAGACAATCGGAATTTAAAATACGTTTACCAAGTGCATGTAGCATGTCATTCAATGATTTTGTAAAGATTTGTCCCGATTGCTGGGAAGGCCATATATTCTGGGGTCGCAGCCTGTAAATGCAAGTGACGGCACAATATAGATTGGTGATAGGCAGTCTGACAGAACACCTGACTTAGTGAACGTTATTTTCCTAAGACCCACGAAAAAATCCATAAATATTCAGTTAATGATAGGGAAATGTACCGTGAAATAATCCATTTGATTGATGCACATAAGGTCGCAGAAAGCCAGAGCAAGAAGAAATATGAAACCATTATAAAATCAATACTTGTGGTGAAAACAACAACAACAGTAGAACCAGTGATGGTATTGACGTTGAAATTGTACAGATGAATCGGCAAGGTTTAACTGCAGTCAGGTATTGTGACAAGATCTTGGGATCTCCTTTGCACTTGTTGTGAGGTGCTGTGGCCCAGATGTCATATGGATAACCTCACAGAGCATGATGGGTGGTTGATGTTTTCTTGGAAATGTAAGATACTGTGTGCATGGCATGGTCTGCTCCCTTTCCTAATTGGAATCCCATAAAGCATGTCTGGGATGCACTGTGGAGATGGCTTGCTATCACAGCAGTATCCACCAACCACTCTTCAAGATTGCAAGCAGCTCTGCAGGCAAAACTGGCGTTACTGCCTCAACATGAGACTGATGACATCATTCACCGCATGCCCTGTCATTGTCAGCCTGTAATGTAGGCAGAGATGGTCACTCCCTATACTGAGCACATAAACAAGCTGTTGGAATGTATGTGCAAATCCGTTCAGTTGGAAAAAAACGAAGAATATATTTCTCTAAAGTTACACATGTTGCAGATGTTTGCATTCTGTATTTTTTACATTGTTTCTACTTTACTATGGCCTGTTTATACTGTTTTGTGACAAAATAACTTAACCTTGCAAAATTTCCTTTTGTTGCTTTAATTTTGGACACCATTGTAGCATGACAACCCCAACGAGCTAATAGGTCAACTATGTCTGGTCATGGCATCAGCTGCTGCAGGGAATAGAGCTCAAACGAATGAGGTTGTTCCAGTAATCTCTGAGCTTAGAGAGAGGGAGAGAGAGAGAGAGAGAGAGAGAGAGAGAGGTATCACTGAATAAATATGGAGACAGTAGTTCGAGAACTGCACAATCCACCATGCAAAACATACCCTCGTAGGTAAGTTATAATTAAAGGTTTGGATGACTTGTGGCAGGCTGATCTTGTAGAAGTGAGGAAATACTCACATGAGAGTAATTGATTCAAATGTATTTTAATGGGTATTGATACCTACTTCAAATTAGTCTGGGCATTACCTGTTAAAACAAAAACAGGGAGAAATGTCATGGATTTGTTTGAGCGTTTGTTGGAGACAGGGATGAATCGATGCCCAGACAACCTCTACGCGGATCATGGTGGAGAATTTTACAATAGGTATTTCAGGACTGTGATGCAGTGTTATGGAATACATCACTACTCAACATTCACCCTCCTGAAGGCGAGTATTGTGGAACATCTGAACAGAAAAATAAAAGGTCAAATATGGATCGTTTTAATCTTCACAGCTCATACAAATCGAGAGGCATCCTCCAAGAAATAAATGCACATTACAATAGAACCAAACATAGCACAGTAAAAATGAGAGCAATTGATGTTCATGTTAATGAACTCATGGATACGGTGTACTATCGAATTAAAATGCCTTACTGAACCTTTCTGGTTAAAGTCAATCGTTGCATTCACAATCCTTATTTCAGATTTAAGTGTATTGATGACAATAGCTCAGTACCTTTTCCAAACTGTTTTAAGACTTCATTTAAATCATTGATATTTTATGCACCAGGTTTTATTTCCACAATTTCTTTTTCACCATTAATATCCAGATGCAGTTTGCTGTTAGTCTCAGTATGATATCAAAATGGCATCAGAACTGGCTTTGCCTCACTATTCCTGATTACGGCGCAACAGGCGAAAACCGATTTTTAAAGTAATAAATATTTTAGAATATTACACCAATGTCATGAGTTTCCTCTTTCATAAGTACATTCCTCTCTCGATTTGAAAAAACCTAACTTTATCAAACCCCAAAAGCAAAATTCCTGTGACATTAAAAAATATTGAAAAATTCTCAAGTTGGTGTGTTCTGATATACTTCGTTCTCAGGAATGTGTTCAGTTGATTCCCCGAGAATGTTGTTTGGCAGCTTGATAGACAGCTTTCTTCAGTTGAGCATTGCATTAAGCAATATTACATCACAGCATGAGTGAAATTAAAAGTTTCGTAGGTTTGGCTGTGAAACAAACTAAAATTTGCCCAGCCGTTTGTGAAAATATGTTCTCGCCATCGCATTCCAAACTTATTGCCACGCCATTCTTTTAACTTTATTG
The DNA here is from genome assembly GCF_023864275.1 of Schistocerca cancellata. NCBI lineage: Eukaryota > Metazoa > Arthropoda > Insecta > Orthoptera > Acrididae > Schistocerca > Schistocerca cancellata. Next base: position 1,042,715,098 of record NC_064626.1, read on the forward strand.
TGTAGTTTACAACTCCACGTAATCCGTTGAAGACAAAATGACGCTATATGAATTAATCACATAACACAGGGCCATCAATAGATAAGACTTGTATCATCGAAATGAAAGATAATTATTAAAGAAATAACATACATTCTATACGGTTATGAGATTGTACTTCAAATACTTTTTAATTTCACAATAATTACGTAATTGCTGTCGGAATGGCTGTAACTGTGTACATGGAAGATTACTTATCGCTGAGAATAAAACTTTCGATTAGCAATCAGTTTGTGGTTTGCTGCTACTATGACACCTATATACGTCGGCTGTTATTTTCGATACTTCTGAGCACATGAGATAAAATCTCGCTTGTCGCAAAAATGACAACTGACGAACTTTGTGTACATGTACTGGTGAACATCCACTTACAAATCACTTAAAGAAAGGACTGGATATTTTTGGTTATATAAACGAAAGTTTTGCTGAAATATACATCCTTGGCGGAAGAAAAAATTGATGTCTTTCAAGAAATGTTTTAAGTTCGCAGCTTGCACACGGTGTTAGATACAATAATGACAAAAGGGAAATAGAATTCGGTAGCGATTGGTCTCCTGAATCCACTCCTGAAGGTAGCAGACATAGGGAGGTCGTCAGCCATTTCCTTATGCTGACGAACGGCCGAGGCAGCCAATGAGTAATTAATTCATGTGGATGACCGGACGGATCTTCTTTGCTGCAGTACTGTTTGTTTTTACGGGTGTTAAGAGAATAGGAGGACGGAAGGCGGTGTTGCCTGTCTGGAATATCTTTAGGGTGGCAGATCTGGCATTTAGCAGCGCGGACTGCAAAGGACCGGGTAGTGGGGGAATCTTATGTTCTCACACAAGCGGTATCAGTTTGACAAGCATAGTCATTGTTCGCATTCGCTGCGTAATGTCTATTATACCCTTTTTGTTATTGTAAAATGGAGACATGTCTAACTAATTGACACAACAGATACGATCTCAGAGCAGAAAATTTGTATATACAGTTAATTGTTTAGAAGAAACCTGGATTTCTGTTAAACGGTTATCTTCCTACCACATCGATCTAAATCCAAGCTAATTTACTTTGATTACAGCTAACAATGTCGGCGTAACATATCAATAGTCTTTCGTGGAATACTTTGGGCGAAAGCATGTCCTCTCATTAAAAATCATAGAGAGGAACACTGCCGTCAAAGCTGTTTAAGGGAACAGTAGCTTGAAACGGCTTCAATGCACGGTTATTGATAGGAGTGACGATAGGTGCGACCCGAACACTGACATTATCCCTTCCAGGTGACGGGAAGAAAACTCTACTGATACGAAAACTTACGACTGCTTTCAGTATTAAAACAGCACTACTGGAAAGAAGAAGTTTGTTCTTAAGAATTACAAACATGAGATATATAAGCTAATACAGTGGCAATTATAACTGCAAAACGATGAAGTCAGCACGGAACAAACGACGAATTGTTATTAAATATACTACACACAAATACTTGGAATTTCAGCACAACTGCACAAAGTCGGTTGGACTAACACCGTCTACACCGCCTGACAGAAAAGTGGAGTATCCAGAAGAGATGATCGGATTTCAATGTAACTTCATACACTAACACACCACCGGCGGGGATGTTAATGATGAGAGTTGCAATTCTCTGTGACATGTAGAACGGCCACCAGAGTGTGTTAGTGTTGTTCGTGTTTAGTGTTGTTACCAGGCCTGGTAGGTTATACATGGTGGTCCATTGATAATGACTGGGCCAAATATCTCACGAAATAAGCATCAACCAAAAAAACTACAAAGAACGAAATACGTCTAACTTGAAGAGGGAAACCACATGGCGCTATGGTTGGCCCGCTGGATGGCGCTGCCATAGGTCAAACGGATATCAACTGCGTTTTTTAAAAAATAGGAACCCCCATTTTTTATTACATATTCGTGTAGTACGTTTATATGAATATTTTAGTTGGACCACTTTTTTCCGCTTTGTGATAGATGGCGCTGCGATGGTCACAAACGTATAAGTACGTGGTATCACCTAATATTCCGCCAGTGTGAACGGTATTTGCTTCGTGATACATTATCCGTGTTAAAATGAACCGTTTACCAATTACGGAAAAGGTCGATATAGTGTTGATGCATGGCTATTGTGATCAAAATGTCCAACAAGCGTGTACTATGTTTGCTGCTCGGTATCCTGGACGACATCATCCAAGTGTCCGGACCGTTCGCCGTATAGTTACGTTATTTAAGGAAATAGGAAGTGTTCAGCCAAATGTGAAACGTCAACCACGACCTGCAGCAAATGATGATGCCAAGGAGATGTTTTAGCTGCAGTAGCGGCTAATCCGCACATCAGTAGCAGACAAATTGCGAGAGAATCGGGAATCTCAAAAACGTCGGTGTTGAGAATGCTACATCAACATCGATTGCACCCGCACAATATTTCTATGCACTAGGAATTGCAAGGCGACGACTCTGAACGTCGTGTACAGTTCTGCCATTAGGCACAAGAGAAATTACGGGACGATGACAGATTTTATGCACGCGTTCTATTTAGCGACGAAGCATCATTGACCAACGTAAACCGGCATAATATGCACTATTGGGCTACGGAAAATCCACGGAGGCTGCGACGAGTGGAATATCAGCGACCTTGGCAGGTTAATGTATGGTGCGGCATTATGGGAGGAAGGATAATTGGCCCCCCTTTTATCGATGGCAATTTAAATGGTGCAATGTAGGCTGATTTCCTATGTAGCGTTCTACGGATGTTACTACAAGATGTTTCACTGCATGACAGAATGACGATGTACTTCCAACATGATGGATGTCCGGCACATAGCTCGCGTGCGCTTGAAGCGGTATTGAATAGCATATTTCATGACAGATGGATTGGTCGTTGAAGCACGTTCACCGGATCTGACGTCTCCGGATTTCTTTCTGTGGGGAAAGTTGAAGGATATTTGCTATTGTGTTCCACCGACAACGCCTGACAACATGCGTCAGCGCATTGTCAATGCATGTGAGAACATCACGGAAGGCGAACTACTCGCTGTTGAGAGGAATGTTGTTACACGTACTGCCAAATGCATTGAGGTTGACGGACATCATTTTGAGCATTTATTGCATTAACGTAGTATTTACAGGTAATAACGCTGTAACGGCATGCGTTCTCAGAAATGATAAGTTCACAAAGGTACATGTGTCACATTGGAACAACAGAAATAAAATGTTCAAACGTACCTACGTTCTGTATTTTAATTTAAAAAACCTACCTGTTACCAATTGTTCATCTTAAATTGTGAGCCATATGTTTGTGACTATTACAGCGCCAGCGAATATGTAATAAAAATGAGGGTTCCTATTTAAAAAAAAAACGCAGTTGATATCCGTTTGACCTATGGCAGCGCCATCTAGTGGGCCAACCATAGTGCCATCTGGTTTCCCCCTTCAAGCTAGACAAGTTTCATTCTTTGTAGTTTTTTCGTTTGACGCTTGTTTCGTGAAATATTTGGCCCGGTCACGATCAATTGACCACCCTGTATAAGGGGCGAGAATAGTGTCAGATGTTGAGCGATCGCTGTGAGGGACACTGAGATGCCATGAAATGGTATCAGAGACGGCATTACCAGCGCGTGACGAGTTTGGATGGAGCCTCCATGTGGTCTCCATTTGTCTGGCTGGGCGAATCGAGCGATATCCAGATTTTTGAGGCATTAGGATGCGGAAGTGGCCCGATGTTGGCCACATGGAACATGAAAGCAGGCACACTTCTTGTGAGGTTCTGGATGATGAGATCCGACCGCCACAAGGAAGGATCCCCATATGTGCACCTATAGTTGGGTCGGCGTAAGTTGACCCCTGACAGTTGCAGCGGGCTGGGCGTGGCAGTTTCTCAGGCCTAAGTCATCCAGTAACATAACGCGTTTTTGTACACATCTCTATGACAACGATTCAGTGGTGTCACAGCTCTGCAGATGGCTACTATTTCCACCAGCAGCCATTAGCGCTACACAGTCTAAAGCTGGCAACAGCAGTCCAAGCCGTCGCCGGTCTTCCTACGCCATCTCCACTAAAGTTCCCCGTTTGGCAACTGCGATCCAAGGGTGCTGCGGCAAACGCCTTATGCAAGACTCGCCGTTAGCCTTCAGCCCGGCATAAATACCCACTTCGTCGGTTTTTTTAACTGGCTTTCGAGACGTGCCCATTCATCTCTCTAACCAATTATGACAATACAAACGCAAGGAAAACACAAAACTGAGTCCCCAAGTGCAAAATATCTCTGACCAGGCTGGGAATTGAACCTGGGCCTGTACAATCAGCAGTCGGCCATGTTGACCATTCAGCTACCAGGACTGACTACATCGGATGTTTCGAACATTTCATATTTCAATATTGAAACCATAGTAACACTGACCCTCCCCCCCCCCCCCCCCCCCCATGTACCTTGCCATCAGTGGAGTGGTTTGTATACTTCAGTGATACAGATAGACATACCACAGGTGCAACCGCAATGGAGGGGTACTGATGAGAGGTCAGACAAACGTGTGGTTCCTGAAAAGGGGCAGCAGCCTTTTCAGTAGTTGCAGGGGCAACAGTCTGGATGATTGACTGATCTGGCCTTGAAACATCAACCAAAATGGCCTTGCTGCGCTGGTACTGTGAATGGCTAAAAGCAAGGTGCATGCAGGCCAAGGGCATGCAACTTTACTATATGGTTAAATGATGATGGCGTTCTCTTGGGTAAAATATTCCGGAGGTTAATTAGTCCCATATTCAGATCTCCGGGCAGGGACTATTCAGGAGCCTATTGTCATCAGGATAAACAAAACTGGCATTCGACATATCGGAACATGGAATGTTACATCCCTTAATTGGTCAGATAGCTTAGAAAATTCAAAAAGGGAAATGGGTAGGTTGAAGTTAGATGTGGTGGGAAATAGTTAAGTTCGGTGGCAGGGGGAACAGGGCTTTTGATCAGATGAATGCAGCGTTATTCTCTCCCGCAGGAGACCTTCTGTAAAGTTTCGAAGGTAGGAGACCAGGTATTGGCAGAAGTAAAGCTGTGAGGACGGGGCGTGAGTCGTGCTTGAGTAGCTCAGTTGGTAGAGCACTTGCCCGCGAAAGTCAAACGTCGCGAGTTCGAGTCTCGGTCCGGCATACAGTTTTAATCTGCCAGGAAGTTTCATATCAGCGCACACTCCGCTGCAGAGTGAAAATTCATTCTGGAAACATGCGTTCATCACTTCGAACCGCAATAAGAACGACGATGCATGTTCTGACGACCACACTACCTATCTTCCGAATATGAAGTTCAAAGCTGGATCCTCAGCCGGTAAATTCATGGCGATGGTCTTCTGGAACTCTGAATGGGTTATTCTGTTTGATATCCTCTCACATGATGCAACGATTAACTCTGATTGCGGTATCCTCAGAAAATTGGAGAAACAACTTCAGCGGATCTCCTTCTCCATGACAACACAAGGCCTCAACCAAGTCTCCGCACCTGAATGGAGTTCACAAAACTTCGTTGGACTGTTCTTACCGGCCACTGTGACCGAGCGGTTCTAGTCGTTTCAATCTGGAACCGCGTTGCTGCGACGGTCGCAGGTTCGAATCCTGCCTCGAGCATGCATGTGTGTGATGTCCTTAGGTTAGACAGGTTTAAGTAGTTCTAAGTCTAGGGGGCTGATTACCTCAGATGTTAAGTCCCATAGTGCTTAGAGCCATTTGAACCATTTGGACTGTTCTTCCTCTTCCACCTTACAGCCTGGATCTCGCGTTTTCCGATTTCTTTCTGTTTGGCCCAATAAATGATGCACTCCATGGAAAGCAGTACGTAGAAGATAGAGAGATTATTGATGCAGCAAGACGATGGTTTCGACGTCGATCATAGAGTGGTACCGTATGTGCATACAGACTCTCCCAGTAAGGTGGTATAAAGCCGTCGCATTCAACGGAGATTCTGTTGAAAAGTAGGGTCTGTAGTTAATATTATATGGTTATGGTGTACTGAAATCCTGAATAAAACCAACTTGATTTCACAAAAATAATGTGTTGCATTATTTGTTAAATTCCCCTCGTACTTCTGGGTAATTCTGAGGCGTAGTATAAAAGAAAATGGTTCTGAACCTCGTATATCAAATACTTCCAAAGATCCTAGGAATCCATCACATCATGATTTCGCATTTCTTAACTGCAGCTGAATTGTTGTTTTAGTTATACCTTAAAGTATCAGGATTTAGCGTTCCCGCGGTTTCCCTAACTCTGTTATTGATTTCCTGATTGCAATGATGCACCCTTAAAAAATTATACCACCGATTTCATTCGGCATTCTTGTCCACACAAGTCTGAGCTCTGTATCACTGATCTTGTCGACGAGACGTTAAGCTCCAATCTTTCTTCCTTACAAGCAAAAACGCTACCAGCCAATGGGTCAATAGTAATAACTAATCTAAAGAAATGTTTTCTGTTCATTTAGTTGATGGAACTCTATGTTTTATGATTTTCTGCACTATGAACAGAACTGATTATTACTTACGAATAACTGAACTGACTTAAGACACCATTTACTTGGTGCACCGCGCACTTCGCCAAGGAAGTCTAGAACTGCGACGTTGCTTTTCTCAGATCGATAGCAGGAACGTGCTGCAGTAGACGACCTTGCCCTACAATATTCCCAGAGTACCAGATGTCTCGCCACGTTATTGCGTCCTCTGCTGCTCTGCTTCGAAATCCCCCAACAGTGAATAAATCGGGGCAAGCGACCAGATGTACCAGTTACAAGAAGGGCTAGGGCGAAACCTGTACTGTGTGCCACGTCTGGGAACACTAATATAACTGAATAATTACACCCGTTAAGGTTTACAGTGCTTCTTTCAAACGTTCCATATCCAACAATAACTTTGATAAACTCAAAAAAACTAATACATTGCACAACTACAGTCTTAGAGAGTCCCGTTTCACCAATGCAAAGGAATCCAACAGCAGAAGATGAAAGACGAGGAACGATGAACAACAAGAACTAAATAAAGTGAGCAGGATCGAGAAGTTTCAAAGACCATTGCTCATAAAATTGTAGGAAATACATATTTCAATGTTCCGTTTCAGACTACTAACTGAAATAAAGTTTTATAATATCATGTAAATGCAATCCCATTTAATATTCACACAAGAAATATACAACTGCTTCACTTACGCAATAGTTAGTTTCCTTTTTCTTATCTTTTCCTTTGGCACTAGACTCTCGAAAGGGAAAAGTATCATTCAGCATCCTGTTCGCCCATTGAAATTAATGTTTTCTTTAAAACAGGTAAGGCGAATGCCGGGTTGATTCCTTTGAAAAGAATACAGCTGACTTCTTGTCAAATCGTGTCATATCTCAACTTTTACTCCGTTATTAACCATGAAACATAATCTTTCTCTTTTCCTTATTCTTTCGTAATGTAAGAGAAACTGCATCGAAATTTCAATATGATCTTTTATAGACCTAGCCATAGCAACTCTGTTTCTGCTAGGTATAACGTAAGTTACGTGACTTGCATGGCAGGTAGATAATACTTTTCAATAGAAAATATCAATATTTTATTGATTATAAGCGAATTTATCTATATGAACACCAAGTTTTAGTAGTTACGGGGTCTGTAATGTACAGTAATCTGAAGGAAGAAAGGCTATACTGTTACACGTGTCGACTTCGACGTCATTAAAGAAGACAGATCATACAGACAGATTATACGGGGAGAAAGTCTTTGTGTCGGCTAATCTGACACTGATTCTGATTAAAAAACGTGTTGAAAAGAAATTTTAATTATCATATTTGATTAACTATCAAGTTCGGTTGTGCTAATAAAATGTGTCGGTATCAAATGGAATGACAGAGGTCAGCATCAGATTATTTAAAGACAAAAATTTGCTTATTTGCCACACATAAATGAAGGTGAGCAGATTAATTAATGTGCTGTATAAAATTAACTGTATCGAAATATCATGGCCGTAACTGGTACTTATCTCGTTGGAAAGAAGATGATTAGACCCCTTTCTTGGGAATCTTTAAGTTGTCAAAGAAAGATAACTAAAATTAGAGCTTAACAAATTGTAGAACGCGTTTGTACGCAATTCCTGTTTTCTTGCTATTCAATAAAATACGCAGGATCGATCGTACACCGTTGGTGAGCGTGATGTTTTTCTTCAATTTCGACAAAAGTATCTTTCATGGAAGCGGTTATCACAGAAATCGTACAGTGTCATTGAAATAATAAAATTAGCACGAAAGCTTGACAGCACGCAGTATATATGTCGTCAATAATGCACTGCGTATGAAACTTCGTGGCATATTAAAACTATGTGTCAGATCAAGACTTGAACTCGGGACATGTGCTTTCCGTAGACAATTGCTCTACCATCAGAGCTAACTAAGCACGACTCACGAACCGTCCTCACAGCTTCCATTCTGCCAGTACAGAAGCTCTTCTGCGAACCTTGCGGAACTAGCACTCCTGGAAGGAAGGATATTGCAGAGACATGGCTTAGCCACAGCCTCGGGGATGTTTCCAGAATGAGATTTTCACTGTGGAGCGGAGTGTGCGCCGATATAAAACTTCCGGGAAGATTAAAACAGAGTGAAAATCTCACTCTGGAAACATCCCCCAGGCTGTGGCTAAGCCATGTCTTTGCAATATCCTTTCTTCCAGAAGTGCTTGTTGTGCAAGGTTCGCAGAAGAGCTTCTGTGAAGTTTGGAAGGTAGGAGATGTGGTGCCGGCGGAATTGAAGTTGTGAGGACAGGTTCTGTGCCGTGCTTGGGTAGCTCAGATCTTAGAGCACTTTCCCGCGGAAGGCAATGATCCCGAGTTCGAGCCTTGGTCTGCCTCACTGTTTTAATCTGCCAGGAAGTTTCATATCGGCCCACAATCCGCTGCAGAGTGAAAATCTCGTTCTGGATGCACTGCATATGTCTGAACACTAGTGGAAATGGATATACTGGAGAATTGTGTAGTGATTGTCAAGAAGATGTTTCCACTGGCTCACGGGAAGCCATGCTGACAACACAGTTAAAAGCCCTCTTGCTTCTCAGATTCACACTTGAACACTGACATCGGTAGAATCCTCTCATGAGTACAGCATCGGATGATGAAAAGTTCACGAAAATAGCATAATACCCCAATTTCGGAGCAGTACATTAAATAAAGATACAGAGCCGTGTCGTCGGGAAAATTGATCACTGATCGAAGTGTTTTGTAACGAGCCACTGAAAAGCGAGGATTCTTTGCGTAAAAACAATAAAATCTCTGTTAACCTCTAACAGATTGTCGGAGATTGGGCTCACTTTGTGAAAAAAAAATGAAAAATAGAATCGTTTCCGTCGTCTGTACAGAAAAATATGTATCACACAAACAACGCTCAGTTTTCGTTCGGAATGATAATCGGGCTGTCGTCACCTTGAAAGTCTGCTAACGAGGATTAAAAATTTTTATCGCTCTCGCAGCTGATATCGTACGTATCTCTGTGTGTAAGTTCTGAAGTGCACTCTGAGCTGTTTAGAAAAAGCTGCTTCACTTTGTAAGTGGGCTACTGGACTCTGAATAACAGTTCAAACAACTTTTTGAGAGGTAAGTAACATTTTCTGTAAACATATCCCGCGTTATATTTCTCAGAATTAACGTAAATCTCACATCAAACTCGACTAACAACTGTTTAAATGAGTTAGAAGGTATAAGAAAGTAAATTATATACTACTATCGCTAGACCAATGTTTACTACAGCACTGCGATGTTCAAATCAACCTTCGGCTTGAGGAGAACTTCACTTAACTTGATCGCTTCTCTTAAGTTCGCTTTACTCACCACAGGACTGTAATTTCAAATGTAAACCAAGTTGAAAAGGGTTCTAAACACTGGAATAATATTCCGACACATAACTATGTTTTTTTGAAAGGAATTTTCGCCATTTGTCTTTTAATTGTTCATTTATTTCGGCTTTATAGCCATTTTCAAGTGCATGTTGAAATGTTAAAATATGTCTGACCTGTCTGTGACATGTCATCGTGGAAATAAAATATTTCTGGTCTTGCAGAGCAGTTGTGGTATTACAGGATGCGAGTACACGTCGATATGTAATCATGTACTGTAATACGACAACTGGTCCATAAGACCAGAAATGTTTTTTTGGCGATGACATGCCACAGAGAGATCCACTTGAGAATGTTTATGATACCGAAATCGTGATCGTGTAAATAAATGAATAGTTAACAGGCAAATAACGGAAAATTCTTTCAAAAAAATTCTGCGCCACTTTGGTCCCACACGAATGAAAGAGCATAGCTATAGGTCATTAAAGTTTCATCGATGGTGCTGTATTTGTACCGTGCGGTACGGTGCCAACTCAACCACCTTGTTGTTTACCTCGTTTACACATAAATTTATTAATTACTGCTTTCAAATGGCACGTGATGCAGCTGTGTAACCCAGTTACATCAACACGTTCAGTAAAGTTTACTATGTTATATTTGTTTGTATGTTAATTGATAAAATCATTCCAGTTTGTTTGCCTCTGCAAGGCCATACAAAAAGTACGTTCCGCTGCAATGTAGAAACCCAGAGCTAGCAATTTCTGCGATGTTCATTCAACATATAAGAACCTGTCTTAAACTACTTTTAAACGTAACCGTCCATAACAATGATATACAAGAACTCAGCCGCGCGGAGATATACAAGAATTAAGCCGCGCGGAGTGGCCGCGCGGTTTGAGGCGCCATGTCACGGATTGGGCGGACGCTCCCGCCGGAGGTTCGAGTCCTCCCTCGGGCATGTGTGTGTGTGTTGTTCTTAGCATAAGATAGTTTAAGTTAGTTTAAGTAGTGTGAGTGTCTAGGGTTCGATGACCTCTACAGTTTGGTCCCTTAGGAATTAATACAAATTTGATTTGAACAAAAACTCAGCATCAGTTTCTGTACGTATTTGTTTTTGTTGACTATAATGAAACATCAATTTTTCTCACCCTACAAGGGATAGAGATCCAGCAACTAGCGTTTTTACATAATGAGAGAGTTGCAAAATACGCTGACAGTCTGAGTTAACAAGTTGTCCGCAGTCAACTTCATAACCACTTGTCGTCGACATTGTTCCATATCAGAAGCTAAGAAAAATGATGTTAACGTTTTTCTGATAACTGCCGCCCCAACCCTTCCCTCCCCGCCCAAATTGGCCCCTAGGAAAGAAATCTATGCAAGTTAAAATCGCATCTTGCTACTCCAAACACACAGACGTATCAGTTCATTGTCAGTTTGAAGAAAACCAGAAGTTCCTAGATATTAGTAGCGCGTCATTCTCGCAGAATCTTCCGATTAGATGTTTTGGCCGCCTTGCTGAGGCCTTCCTGTGGGTTGCTGGTTGCTCACTGTGTTCAGAACGCAGCCAGTTTCAGGAAGAAAGTCGAAATACTGGATCTGAAGAATCTGCAACAGTAACATCGTAACAAAATCCAAGTGCTTTTAACATTGCTGAATAACATTGTGAAATGGTGTCATGCTGCTCAGTAATTGGAGCTCTCTAAGAAGGCTAGCTGCTCGTCTATAGTTAGCGGATGAAATGCACGTTTGTTGAAGTCGAAAATTCTCTTGGTACGTGTGGCAACTTACACCAAGACCAAAGCTGGGTCCCTATCAAACCACCATCAATCGCTGTAGTATTTTACTGCAGGTACTCAAGTTCTAAGAAAAAAAAGGGAAAGTAGAAAGGTGGAAGGAGTATATAGAGGGTTTGTATAAGGGCGACGTACTTGAGGGCAATATTATGGAAGTCGAAGAAGACGTAAGTGAAGATGAAATGGGAGATATGATAACGCGTGAAGAATTTGAAAGAGCACTGAAAGACAGTCGAAACAAGGCCCCAAGAGTAGACATTCCATTAGAACTATTGATAGCCCTCGGAGAGCCAGCCCTGACAAAACTCTGCCATTTGGTGAGAAAGATGTATGAGACAGGTGAAATACTCTCATACTTCAAGAAGAATATAATAATTCCAATCCCAAAGAAAGAAGGTGTTGATAGGTATGAAATTCACTGAACTATCAGGTTAATAAGTCACGATTGCAAAATACTGACACGAATTCTTTACAGACGAATGGAAAAACTGGTAAAAGCTGACCTTGGGGAAGATCAGTTCGGATTCCGTAGAAATGTTGGAATACGCGAGGCAGTACTGACACTACGACTTACCTTAGATAGGTTAAGGAAAGGCATACCTACGTTGGTAGCATTTGTAGACTTAGAGAACGCTTTTGACAATGGTGACTGGAATACTCTCTTTCAAATTCTCAAGGTGGCAGGGGTAAAATACAGAGAGCGAAAGGCTATTTACAATTTGTACAGAAACCTGATGGCAGTTATAAGAGTCGAGAGGCATGAAAGGGAAGCAGTGATTGGGAAGGGAGTGAGACATGGTTGTAGCCTATCGCCAATGTTATTCAATCTGTATATTGAGCAAGCAGTAAAGGAAACAAAAGAAAAATTTGGAGTAGGAATTAAAATCACTAACGTCGATTTGCAGTAGGGTTTTGGAACATATACTGTATACGAACATTATGAAGTACCTCGAAGAAAACGATTTATTGACACATAGCACGGTTTCAGAAAATATCGTTCTTGTGAAACACAACTAGCTCTTTATACTCATGAAGTAATAAGTGCTATCGAAATGGAATGTCAAATTGATTCCATATTTTTAGATTTCCAGAAGCCTTTCGACACCGTTCCTCACAAGCGTCTTCTAACCAAACTGCGTGCCTACGGAGTAACGCCTCAGTTGTGCGACTGGATTCGTGATTTCCTGTCAGAAAGGTCACAGTTCGTAGTAACAGACGGAAAGTCATGGAGTAAAACAGAAGTAATATCCGGCGTTCCCCAAGGTAGTGTTATAGGCCCTCTATTGTTCCTGATTTATGTTAACGACTTAGAAGACAATCTGAGTAGCTGTCTTAGATTGATTGCAGATGATGCTGTCATTTACCGTCTTGTAAAGTCATCAAATGATCAAAAATATTTGCAAAATTATTTAGATAAGATATCAGTATGGAGCGAAAAGTGGCAATTCACCCTCAATAAGGAAAAGTGTGAAGTACTAAAAGAAATTAGCTAAATTTCGATTACGCGATAAGTCACACAAATCTGAAGACTGTGAATTCAACTAAATACTTAGGGATTATGATTACAAATAACCTAAAGTGGAACGATCATATAGATAATATTGTGGGTAGATCAAACCAAAGACTGCGATTCATTGGTTTCTCCACCATATGGGTTTCCCAGTCGCCGTTATCACGGTAGTGATGCGCCTTCTGCGGGGTGCCTCATCCAGGATTATGTACAATGGCAGACACTCCTCCGATAACAATAGGTCGATCCGTACGTCAAGGTTGCCCTCTATCAGCGATTTTGTACGCTTTTTCCTTGGAATCCTTGCTATGTGGACTAAGACAACGTTTGGTAGGGTTGTCCATAGATCGCTACCGATTCTGTTGCACGGCCTATGCTGACGATGTAGTCATCTGTTTACGTAATGCCGACGATGTTCGAGCTGTTTTGACGTGGGTAGCGACTTATGGTGAAGCGTCGGGTAGCTCTTTAAACGTGCATAAGTCACAAGTTATGTTCCTTGGCACGACGGACTTCCCGTGGAGTGCGTTACACCTCTCACCATCGTTGGTACCATTCGCTGTTTGGGAATCATCAACTGCCGACGCCTCCTTTTAATGATCAGAGCACGTCTTATGGACCATCGCCTTCGATCCCTAGATATTCTCCAACGAGCTCGATATGTCAATATATATATCGCATCCCGAGTTCCCCATGTAGAACAAGTTCTACCTTTCCCGCTTACTGTGGCACGTCGCATGTTGGCAGCGATGGCATCTTTCGTCAGCTCTGGGCTGTTGTTCAAAGTTAACTATGCAACCCTTACTCTTCCCCGTGAACGAGGTGGGATAGGTCTGTTTCACGTGCCGGATAGAGCTCGCGCCCTATTTTTCCGCTCCCAGATGACGGTATGGACACGTTGCCCAACGAGCCTCACTGGTCCCCACCTGTCGGCATATACGCCGGTCTCACTGTCGGCCCCAGAGATGATGTCGGATGTTCCGGACCAGTTTCATTATATAAGATACTTCTTTCTTGAAAGTTATCTACGCCTCACCTTACCAAGACAGCTTTTACTCAAGACAAAGGCAGTATACAATGTCCTCCAATTAGGTCGTCCACCTTGCCCGTTAGAACGAAAGGTCCCCCAGGTTGACTGGTGTCATGTATGGCGCGCGGTGTTCGCCTGTTACCTTGAGACGAATGTTCACTCTGTCCGGTACCTAACTGTCAATGGTAAGCAAATCAACTAATCTCACCTTCATCGTATCGACCTCATCCAATCACCTCTATGTTCCACGTATGGAGTGCCAGACAATGACGAACATCGGTTTGTTTGCGGACCGGCGGCGGAGGTTTGGCAATTGATTCGTCATATTGTGGCTTTTCTAACGCGGGCCATTCCGGATAGGATTACTCACCTTTCATTATTATTTCCGGAACGTGACTATTTTCCTCGGACAAAGACCAATGCTGTGAATTGGATTCGCGGACATGCCATTCACTACCTATTTGGACAAACTGTAGACTCTGTACTCGATTTTTGGACATACCTCAATGACCGTCATTATGTCTTTGTCCGTCACCCAAAATACAGACAATTTTTCTCGAACTGCCTTGGGAGTGCTTTCCATGACACGCCTCGCAGCTGGAATGTGTTAAGCCAAGGGAGAAGAAGGTTTCCTGTTTGAACCAATGAACATTTCTGAACAACTGAACGGAACACATCAATTTCGAGAAGACGTGACTCAACATATTACCAGCGGGGTGCAGAAGGCCTCTGATCAATTACACAAAAAAAAAAAAAAAAATACAAATAAAAATAAAATTCAGAAAAAGGAAGATTTTGTTTTGTTTATAAATATAGCCCTAACCTTGAATTCCCATATTTCTCCTGGTATATAGGCAGCTCTCTGGGGTAGGTTCAGTCAGGAGCCAACGCCTGAAGTGGACCAATTTTTTTTGTTTTAGGATGAAAAGTGGCGGTGGCACTTAGTTTCTTTTTTTTAGTTCCATTTTCCTAAGGGGCTTTAAAATAAGATAAAAAAAGTGGTTAAGGGAAAAAACGAAAAAAAGGTAGTAGAGCACGTGCCCAAATAAAAAAAAATTGGTAGAACACTTAGAAGGTGCAACAGGTCTACCAAAGAGACTGCTTACACCGCGCTTGTCCGCCCTATTCACGAGTATTGCTGTGCGGTGTGGGATCCACATCAGGTGGGACTGACGGATGACATCGAAAAAGTACAAAGAAGAGCAACTCGTTTTGTATTATCGCAAAATATTGGAGATAGTGTCACAGACATGTTACGTGAATTGGAATCATTAAAACAAAGGCGTTTTTCGTTGGGACGGGATCTTCTCATGAAATTTCAATCACCAGTTTTCTCCTCCGATTGCGAAAACATTCTGTTGGCACCCACCTACATAGAGAGAAATGATCACCACGATAAAATAAGAGAAGTCAGGGCTCGCACGGAAAAATTTAAGTGCTCGTTTTTCCCGCTTGCCGTTCGAGAATGGAACGGTAGAGAGACAGCTTGAAGGTAGTTCATTGAACCCTCTGCCAGGCACTTTATTGTGAATAGCAGAGTAATCACGTAGATGCAGATGTAGAAGTGTCGTCAAGTGTGACGGAAGAAGGCAGTGATTTTCTGGACTTGATAGTAAACGGCAATGAGTTTTGGGTAGTTCATCAAACCTGGAAATATGCAAGAACGTTATGCTACATGCCCGTGAATAAAGAGCAATTGCGAAAATGCAGTTTCATGCTGATAGACTATGACCTACAGTTTTTGGGACAAAAAAGGTCTACACCCCGTCGTATTTGTGCCTCGAAGGCGCTCTGATGTCTACTGTGGACGCAACAAAAATCCCATTGAGGTATTAAAAAACAGCAAGTAATGCTATAGCAGATTATGTGTTTACTTCACTACCGCACCAGTGGGCAAGTGTGCACATCACACGAAACACAATATGTCAGGATATCGGCGATGAGTATGTGAAAAAGAAACTTAAAGTACTTTCAAAGCACACAATTTACTACGGAGACACGATGCATTAGAAACACTGTTATGTGCTCTCCCATTTCCCGGATACCCCAAGTACAACTACTGAGAAGAGCTCAACGTAAATAAAATAAAGTGTGACTACTGATGTTCAGGGAAGAACGGTGGAAGCAAGGAAGGAGCTTGTCGATTTCTCGGACACTCAGTGTTTTTTGACATTGTCAGGATTCTTGTCTTCTAGGAGTTTCACGGAACATGAGTCAGTATGTAGCAAGCAGCTTCGGTAGAGAAAGCTGACGCGAACGTTCATGGAAGGATATCAAAAACATGTTCGCCGAAAGCTCACCGCAAAGGTTTGCTCGTGCGACCGCGCCTCTTCGTTATCTAACGCCAACACAAATAGAACAGAATTGACGAGCTGCTATCAACACGCCCTTGAGCGTTAATCCTCCATTTGTACCCTGCAAAAAGTTACGTAGCAATTCACGTCACGCTTTGACGAAGAATTGTACCAGTAAGTACAGTACGAACGAAATATATAGGGTGTACCAGAAGTCAACGGTAATACATCATCAGGAACTAATTTCTCATACAAAGAGAAGAAAAAATGATGCTGTAATAATGACTCTAGATCAGCATAAAACAGAACTGTTGAATGTTGTATACGAGGAAGAGTCATACGTAAACCGAAAAAAGCCGAATCTGCGTAACCAAAAAGTGAGAATGGCTCTAGTTGCAAGGACATATGTATACTTGTTTTTCACAGTGCACCGGATGCAGATACAAGAAGAGTAGAACAAAAGCAGAGATAATTTGACAGCGTCACTAGCAACGTGGACTAGGACGAAAAGCCAGTCAGATCTTAATAACATTTCAATGTGGTGCAAGGACAGGCAGCTTGCGTTAAGTCTTCGGAACTGTAATATTCAGCACGTCACAACACGTAAATTTGTAGTTTCCAATGACTATAGTATCACTAAGTCGCAACTGGAACCAACTCATACCTGGATGAAACAATGTGTAGGAAAGTGAAATGGAATGACCACATAGGCGGGGTTCTGCGAAAACGGTATCCGTCTACAGAGGAGATTGATTACAAAACACTCGTGTGACATATATTGGAATATTTCTCAAATGTGTGGGATCCAAATCAAATAGAACTGTCAGTGATATTGAATGGTCGCACATTTGTTCGACCCATCTGAGAGCCTCAAGGAGAAGCCGAAAATCTTGAGCTGCCGAACTATGTAAGATAGTCGCAAATTATCCCACGAAAATTTCAGAAAACGACATCATGTGGTGAGTCTAGGGATATATTACAACCTCTTATGTTTCACTTCCCTAGGAACCGACAAAGCAAGATTAGACAAATTACAGCACGCGAAAAGGCATTTAAGCAGTTACTTTTGTTCTCTATGTAATGG
This sequence comes from Schistocerca cancellata, assembly GCF_023864275.1. Taxonomy (NCBI): domain Eukaryota; kingdom Metazoa; phylum Arthropoda; class Insecta; order Orthoptera; family Acrididae; genus Schistocerca; species Schistocerca cancellata. Next base: position 1,042,732,669 of record NC_064626.1, read on the forward strand.
CTTTCGGGAAGTCAACATTTAGCCATCTCAATAATGGAATGTCAGTTATGATGATACGAATCTAAGGAAAACAGAACACGCAGTCCCAGACCAAAGAAAAGCCCCGACTCGCCCGGGGATCGAACCCTGGCCACTTGCGTAGGTATCCAGACACGCCGATCCCGTAGCTACCGAGGCAGACTTCTATTGCAATCAGGAAGTGCGATACGTGGTGCTCGAGTGGTTCTTAGGTTGCAAAATGACTTCTTTCCTACAGAAATTAGGGTGTTTCGTAAGTCAACGCACCCATTAAGAGGGTGGAGATATTGTCGAAACGTAAAACAGCATTGTGCCAGGAGTGTTCAGTGAATGCTATTAAACATATATTTACAGTTTTCATTTCGCTCGTCTCGATTATTACTGGATACGTGCCACTAATACCATCACTGGCAAAGTTTTACACTGTCATGTATGAGAGGAAACGTTTAAAATTGTGTCTTCCTGCGTGAGTACAGGACCCCCAAAGTTACTGCGCACTGCACAGTATTAGGAAAGTGCATGAAATGCACACAGTTACACTGTATAGCCATCATAAAGTTTTTCTGTGTACTGATCCTTCTATTTCTGTAGCTTTTTACTTGCGCTTTTCGACTTTTGGTATGCACTGTGTTTGAAAACGGCGTAAATACCAGGATTGTCAGTCAGAATTAAGAACAAATACAGTGTTAATAAGAACACACCACAGCTGTATCGATACACATTAGGTGTCTCTTTATAAGAAGCCAGTGTAGAGCTGTGCCAATATCACGACATGAGAAGTCTAGTTATGTTACGTAACGCTGAAGGGAAATTCTGGAGCATATAAACAGCGCCAAGTTGCCTGCACTCAGTGCTCGTCGTGTTCTTGTCAGGCGGTCGACGGAGAGTTTATATGATCGTCATGTTCCGGAATTTGCCTTTAAAGTTACGTAAGATAACTAAACTTCTTAGCTCATGGTACTGGCACAGTTCTGTGTGGATTTCGTATGAAGAGTGTTGGCAGCCTGATGATACTCTTTCGAATGAAGGTCTACGTATCGATACAGCTATGGTGGTTTCTTGTTAATATTAACAATAACCAGCAGCGGAGCTCAAGATGATTAAGATTAAGAACAAATATTTTATCGAGAATAGACAATGCGAAATAAAGATCTCTTAAAAAATTATATCGGCTTAGGACACAGCAGCAACAATGTTACAATAAATTTGACAGTCTGATGGGACGCTTCAACGTTCACATGGATAGTTGGTTCATTGACACCAACATGCTAATAAACGAGCCCTCGCTTGCTCCGAAAATTAAAAGGCGTAAGAGCTAAAGTCAGAGAAAGATTCGAACGCCAAACAATTGGTCCATTTCTCTCTATCCAAAATCTAGCTTACTACTGCACGTTAAATCAGCTGCAAGAGCACTACCACACGGGTGGTTATAATTAAACCTTCCCTATTTAACAGGTTATAACACGGAAACTAATTACTGTACGAGGATCAAACTTGGTGGTGGCATTAATATCGAGGACATGGGGAAGAGAAATAATGCAGAATCAATTCAACTGAAATACTTTTAATGTGCTGTTACTGCACATCACGCCCTTACATACCAGTACAATTAATGTTCAAATGGGTCCAACCACTATGGGACTTGACATCTGAAGTCATCAGTCCCCTAGACATAGAACTACTTAAACCTATCTAACCTAAGGACATCACACACGTCCATGCCCGAGGCACGATTCGAACTTGCGACCGTAGCAGCAGCGCGGTTCCGGACTGAAGCGCCTAGAACCGCTCGGCCACATCGGCCGGCATCTTTAATGTTACAAAAGGGGCTCAACATAGCACGCATCAGTGTCCAGAAAATGCATAGCAGAACGAAGAATGTCCGTAGGTATGCTGACTACCTCTCTTGACATGCTGCGCTTCAGATCAGAACAAGTGTGAATGTTCCCCTGGCGAACCCTGTCCTTCAGGTAGCCCCACAATCAGAAATCACAGGGAGCGAGATCAGGTGCCCGTGCCGGCCAAGTATTTGGAAACTGTCGGCTGTTAATTCGATCGTAGACCTTCATTCGATTGTTTCGGAGATCAGGTGAACTGCACGAGCGATGTGCAGTGGGGCCCCATTTTGCATGAATACTGTTGTGTTCAATGGGTCTCTGTCCTATACGGCGGGTATAACATGCTGAATGGTTCAAATGGCTCTGAGCACTATGGGACTTAACATCTATGGTCATCAGTCCCCTAGAACTTAGAACTACTTAAACCTAACTAACCTAAGGACATCACACAACACCCAGTCATCACGAGGCAGAGAAAATCCCTGACCCCGCCGGGAATCGAACCCGGGAACCCGGGCGCCGGAAGCGAGAACGCTACCGCACGACCACGGGCTGCGGACAGGGTATAACATGCTGGCGAAGCATACCGGAGTAACGCTGGCCAGTCACACTGCACGTCTTTGGTCCTTGAGCGCCAACTTGTTCAAAAAAGAATGGGCCAATGATAAACGTAGCCGTGAAGCCACACCATACAGTGACTCATTCACCATACAGAGGAACTTCATGCACAGTGATTGGAAATGATGATCCGCACACTCGACAATTCTGTGTCTTCACTTCACCCGTCAGAGAAAAATGAGCTTCGTCTGCCCATAGGATGGTCCAGGGCCAGCCCTTGCCAACTTCAATCATTGCCAGAAAGTGGAGAGCGAAGTCAACACGTCGTTGTGCATCCTGTGGTGCAAACTTCTGTACGATATGGATCTTGTACGGATACCATTTGGGAATGGTTCGAAGCACCTTCCCTACAGAGGATCACGAAACGTTCAGTTGTCGTGACACAGCACGCGCACTGACTGAAAATCGGGAATTACGGGGAGCGTTGTCTGCCATAGCAACAGCGGTTTCATCAACCACCTGTGGTGCAAACGGTCGTCGGCCTCTTTCCAGAGCGACACCCATTTCTCCAGTTGATTCGAAGTTCTTCATCATGCTTCGTACAGTAGGTGCAGAAAAAGGACCCTTGCGCAATCCTTTCAACCGGCGATATTCTCGAATTGCAGCTGCTGCATTACTGTTGTTTTGATTATAGAGCTTCACCAATAATGACCTGCCCTTTTTGCCCAAGCTATGTTGACACGTCAACAAGTGTACTGTGACTGGTCAGGTGTGTAAGACTATGACTCACGAGGACCGATCACGGCACTTGGTCATAGTTGGAACTGGACAGTGGCGCTGTGACGCATGGAAATCATGCACCCCATATTCTGTACATTAATGCTACCAAGTCTGGTACTCGTACGGTAATTAGTTTTCGTGTTACAACGTGCTGAAGTTTAATTATAACTACCCGGCAGAAAGAACGGGAGAAAAATCGTGCGTGATGTAGTGCTGTCAGCGGGAAGCTGATAATACGTCTTGCTAGGAATCACGCAATGTGCTTCACAAGAAATTTACGTACATGTTTAGAAGATCTTAAGAACTGAATTGGTTGTCATTAACAATGCATGCACAAACTGAAAAGTCCACCGGCTAGAAGGTAAAATTTATCAGCCACCACCTTTGGATTGGATGTAGATCAAGTGAGTTTCGTCCGCTCTTCGTGTCTTGTCATCTGCGAGAAACGAAGCAACTGCGAAGATAGGCGTGAGTAATATTAACGCAATAATCACACGCAGAAAGCATTCGTACCCCGCATTACAATGACTCAGTTACAGTTGGTATCTCACATTTCACACAAACAAGACAGCGTGCAAACGGTAATTTGCGCATCCAATTTAACCTGTAACTATTCATTTCTGGACTCATGTGGACACTGAAAAGATGAAGCATCCAATTGCGAACTTTTGCTTTTGACTTTGAAAGATCACGTATGTTTGGGTTTCTCGTATAAACCGATCTTTCAAACCCCACGTAATAGTTTGATGGGATGAATGTAGCGTTTTCTGCGCTGCTGTGCATGCTTTATAACACAGTCGTGACACAAGTGTTTTAATGGAAACCGACCATCACATACTTCATGAAGTTAGACATTGTTATTCGGGGAACAAGAAGAGTAGAAATTGAAAACTTGTAAGTTTAACATTTCTTTTTCCAAAACGCATTTTCGGATTTTCAGTACTATTGAGTTCTTTGTTGCGCGTCCCTAGACTTGTCCCAAGTGTCAAATTGTGGAGAGAATGTTCGGACATTCATTGCTAGAAGGTGTATGGCCTCTGAGCCATGCAGTTTTTCCCTTAGGAGTTCCAAATGCCATTCCAATGCATACAACTGACTCCTTTGATGTTAATGATGCTGCTAAAACGTTGTTGTCAATGTAGGCGTGTAAGATCTACAAATCCAGTATGATCAAAGTATCTCATAGCCATCTATCTCAACCACCTACTGAAATCGTTACTTTGAAATACAAGAAATGAAAAATGTTAATGAATTCAAAGGAGGAAAGACCATGGCAGATATACGCCACAGCGTACTTCATCTCAACGACCAACCATGTTTATCAGTTGCAAAACATGCGACGACGTTGTCGTTTCTTCTTCAACAGTACAATCAGTTTCACAATAACATTTCCAACATCTGACCCCAAGAAGTGTGTAAGAATGAGAAGTCAGTATTGAGATATTTTTTCACCTAAAATAATTTCTCATTTCTTTTATATATGAGAATTAATTTTAACTGACTACAGTTTTACTAGTTAAAATATTTCTGCTATTTCTGTACTCGTATTGTCACAAGTTAAATGTAGTGCTTCTGTATTAATAACACTTGGAACAACAACTTCCTTAGTGACACTTAGAACCTGTAAGTTTTGTGGTATGTCGCTTAGAAAATTCCAAATTGTCTCATTATTTTTGCATTGATGAGGTTGTCAGCATAATTCTGTAATATCGGAATACCGTCTAATTTATGGATACAACTACGTTGTGAAAAAAAGTTATACGTCGTTTTTTGACTCTCCTGAAAAATATGAGATTTCGAACTCAATGCATTTTTCAATTGTTTTACGCAATTGTTTAGTGCAGTCAAAGTGACACAATGGTTATTTTTGTTTATTTAGCATACGCCAAACTAAAGAAAAAATGTGACATATTACACTGAGAAATAATGCATGAAACAAATATATATATATATATATATATACACAATGGAAGCAAGTGAACATGTAGCGAAGTATTAGTATCACAGTTATAACAAAGCTCCATGTCCAGGGAACTGAGTCCAGCAAGCGTCTTTGGGGAGGCCATTACATCGTTCCAGTCTCTTGCAAATCATCTACTTGGGCATGCTCTATTAATGTGTTTACTCTTTGCTCCATTCCACAGTATCCAACGTTCCATTTATAGATGGTTGCGTAGTATATTGTATGCCCGGATCTGATGTGGTTCAGGCAGCTCCATATTTTTCTTCGCAGCTGCAGACCAACAAGCATTTTGGTGGTTTCAATGTGATCCTCCAGGCCTTGTTGGTCAACAATGCCCAGACAATTCTTCTAAAGCTAGATTCAATTGGGAAGAATGTCATAAAGCCGTTGCTTCCTCTCCTGGAGCACACTGAACCACAATTGTTGTAACTTGTCCTTGCTGGTTGTTGGAATGCCTCAAAACCACACAGACAGTTCATAGAGACACGTGTCATGTCTGCACGAGCATTGTCATGCTGAAAACTGGCACCAAGGTAACACATGACAACGCATGATGTCCGTGATGCACCGATGTTTTGTCAGATTTGCCTTAATCATTGCTAACAGTTACCTGAAGTCATATCTGCCGTATATCAGTTATCCATTCTTCCCGGTCACGACACACTCCATTTGCAACCATATGTGTTGTAGTGATGACAGCAGTTCCCTTGTCCAGCTGCTGCTTGCCTCCAACCAGTGGTACTTGATGACGCATAATGTTGCAAGGAGTCCATTCAGTAGTTGTCTTCGGTTGGGAGAAGAAGATGTGGAGCACTTACGACGTGCATGGTGCACAATGCGGCGAACCCCCCTTGTGGTGGTCAGACTTGGTCAACTGGAACCTTGACGACGAATATGACTGGCCTCTCGTTCCCATGCAATCTAAGATCGGGCCACTGTCACAGCGAATGCCCCACAAATCTAAATATCACACGATTCGAGCAGCCAACCAAATCGAAACCCACAATGAGGCCCCTTCCCACCATTGTGAGGTGCTGATAACGCTGTGTCACACGAGTTCGTGGCATCCTTCACAGTTCTCGTTCAACATCTGGCGCTGTTCACGCCAATTATACACACTGGGCAAAAAAGTATAACTTTTTCGAAACCCTGTAATTGTCTCCTATTCTGACAAGTAAGTGTGAAATTTTCTCCACGGTTCCTACAACCTTGGTCTGTAACAGTGCAAAAGCATGGCGCCCTAAAAGATCACCCTCGGGCTCGGATGCGCTTCAAACTTCAAGGCGTTCACACGTGCGAAATAAAGCCGCAATTCAGAAGTTCAGTGAGGTATGGTGTGGATTAATAATGTAGCATTGGTACCACATTTCACCACTGGAGACGTGTCACATGATGGGAAAGTCGTCACATCCACTCTTACCCATGTTTCACCACTTCTTTTGGCGCCTCTGCGCTGAAGGTGAGAACCGCTATATCCAGCGTTGAAATGATGCGGTTTTCTAATGGGTGTATGAGGAAAACATTTTGGACACACCGCACTCAGTACCGACACGAAAAGCTCTCAGGAGAAGCATAATGTTGTCAATGTAACCACACCTTCCCATGCGGCATTGTAATCCCAAACGACAGTTCACAATACGATGCAGGACGACGGTCTTGACAATGTTAGACACTACTGACACCCCCGAGAGGATTCAACTCTACTCTAAGGGCACTGTGGGGCTGCGACACCACTGATCGTGACCTGACTCCTTTCGATTGTAGTGTGACCACAAATTTTGCTGTGGTATAGAGGGTGGATTCACTAGTGACCATCCAAAACGATTCAACAAAATCTGAGCGTGACCCGGAGCGGCAAAGCATGTTTGTGTTTTTTCAGATCTCTTGTTTCACGCATTCCTGAGGCATGATCATGGAGAGGTGTAACATTGACATGTGCGTGAAAAAAAGGATAAAGGGTCCCTCGAAGCCCCCGACCCTTCCCCCTCCCGATTCGGCGAAACCCTCAGTGCCACCCACATAGCTTTATTGAGCACGTCACGAATGTATGTCTCAGATATTTCGAATCCTCTTCACCTGTGTGGTGCCTCGCAGCTGCTCTAGCGCCTGAGGGCAGGCAACCCTTTCGACACCTCTTATGTGGGGTTGCCTGCACTCAGGCGCTAGAACAGCTGCGAAATAATGCTCAGCTGAAAGGGTGTCCAAGTCTTCTAATAGGTAAACAGGTACTCCCCCCCCCCCCCACCCCCGTGCTGGTAAGGAAGTGACGATAGAAGGTTCTTCCACCATCAGGACTCAACACTCTCCCTCTGTAGAACTTCTTCTTCTTTTTTTTTTTTTTGTGCCTCATTCAGTTCGGTTCCATCAATTATTTACGGAAACAAACGGTTAACTGAAACGTCCTGGCAGATTAGAACAAAGTGCGGAACTCAGCCCTTAGTGAACAATGTTCTTGCCGACACTTAACATTACTGGCACGATTCACGATTGGCTATAACAACTTTACTTCTGCTAGTACGTCTCTTTTCTCTGTTAAGCCTCACAGATCTTTCACTGCGTTCCAAGCGGGGCCAACGCTCCAGGGGGAAATAATATTGCGGGGAAATGACTGCAGTGACAGCCAGGAGGGTTGTTTCCAGAATGAATCTGCACTGTTTTGAAACGTCCTGGCTTATGAAAACTGTATGCTGGCCCAGGACACGAAGCCAGAACACTGTCTTTCGCGGGCAGTGCTCGTATCGACTGAGCTATCCAAGCACATGTGAGAAGGCTCTCGGAACCACAAACACTTGTGAAAATGTCGAGTGCAGCACTGGACGAAACGCGAGGAACTGAAAGATCCAGCTCGTTGATCAAGAATACTGTATAATACAATAATAAATAATGTCACCGTGTGTTGCAGACTACTGTGTATCGAGGTATCATTTTCAGGAAGAAGCAACTTAGAAATGAAAGAAACTGCCTTCCTTCCCAGGAAGTCGAGTATAATGACTTTTCTGGAGACTAGAAATCTACTCTGTAGGAATCGGCATGGGTTTCGAAAAAGACGATCGTGTGAAACCCAGCTCGCGCTATTCGTCCACGAGACTCAGAGGACCATAAACACGGGTTCCCAGGTAGATGCCGTGTTTCTTGATTTCCGCAAGGCGTTTGATACAGTTCCCCATAGTCGTTTAATGAACAAAGTAAGAGCATATGGACTATCAGACCAATTGTGTGATTGGATTGAAGAGTTCCTAGATAACAGAACGCAGCATGTCATTCTCAATGGAGAGAAGTCTTCCGAAGTAAGAGTGATTTCAGGTATGCCGCAGGGAATGTCGTAGGACCGTTGCTATTCACAATATACATAAATGACCTTGTAGATAACATCGGCAGTTCACTGAGGCTTTTTGCGGATGATGCTGTAGTATATCGAGAGATTGTAACAATGGAAATTGTACTGAAATGCAGGAAGATCTGCAACGAATTGACACATGGTGCAGGGAATGGCAATTCAATCTCAATGTAGACAAGTGTAATGTGCTGCGAATACATAGAAAGAGGGATCCTTTATCACTTAGCTACAATCAGGTCAGCAACAGGAAGCAGTTAATTCCATAAATTATCTGGGAGCAGGCGTTAGGAGTGATTTAAAATGGAATGACCATATAAAATTAATCGTCGGTAAAGCAGATGCCAGACTGACATTCATTGGAAGAATCCTAAGGAAATGCAATACGAAAACAAACGAAGTAGGTTACAGTACACTTGTTCGCCCACTGCTTGAATACTGCTCACCAGTGTGGGATCCGTGCCAGATAGGATTGATAGAAGAGATAGAGAAGATCCAACGGAGAGCAGCGCGCTTCGTTACAGGATCATTTAGTAATCGCGAAAGCGTTACGGAGATGATAGATAAACTCCAATGGAAGACTCTGCAAGAGAGACGCTCAGTAGCTCGGTACGGGCTTTTGTTGAAGTTTCGAGAACATACCTTCACTGAGGAGTCAAGCAGTATATCGCTCCCTCCTACGTATATCTGGCGAAAAGACAATGAGGATAAAATCAGAGAGATTAGAGCCCACACAGAGGCATACAGATAATCTTTATTTCTACGTGGAATAGAAGGGAGAACCGATAGAGGTACTCAAAGTACCCTCCGCCACACGCGGTCAGGTGGCTTGCGGAGTGTGGATGTAGGTGTAGATGTAGATATATTGTAAAAACTAATATGTTGTTGTCTGACATACATGCAATACGTTCACCCAGAATCACGGACGCGAAGAGACAGATAGTTGAAGAGTGAAAAACTTCCTGTTGGCTTACGGAAACATTAGAATAAAGATATATGTTCATATTTCTTTTCGCACATATCTCTTTTTGGTGCGGACAAATTTATACTTCATCTTTGCCCCGCACAGTGTTCCGATACTTACTTAATGACATATACTTTATGGCTAAACCAAAAAAAGGTCTTCCACGGGAGGTACATTCCAGGAGAAAACAAATGAGGACTATGACGTTCATTTTTTTAAAACCTCCTTCCTTCTTCTGTATCGGCAGTATTAAGTGGTGTTTAAAGCATCTGGACAAAATATTTCAATATAGTGTTTTTGATCAATCTTGTGTGTTATAATTTCTGGAGACGAAATCTGATATGACGGAGAAAATAACTCCAAATATTAGGAGACTATTACGTAAAGACGACTGTAGGTGTTCACAAGAAGTTTTGAAGGTAAAGTATAATAATTGTCCACAGGCCTGCTCTGTCCTGGAAATGTACGTATCTATTTCATAAAGGAAATCAAACATATTTTACAAACATCTTGGGAACTTCTCAACAGTCATCAATTGTAGTGTTCTTCGAAAGTGGAGGCCATCACAAAAATTAAGTTCCCGTGGTAAACTAACTGGTAATGTAAATTTTTCAGGGAGGAACTGCCTTCAGTTTCAAGAGGATCTTTAATGAATTCAGCTAAATGTTTTATGGAGTAAACGGAAAGAGATTTTCAATTATTCCACTCAATTTCATTTATGATAGTACAAAATTTTTCTTACAGTTAAAGGACATTATGCAGCGTGTTTAGGAATGTCCGTTACAAACTTCTAGGACTTGCAGTGAGGACTCAGTAGATAATATTTTGAACTGGAACCTATGTCCGGAATCGTGCTGTCTCAGTGCTACAACCATTTTAAAACATGGTAACACGACCATTTTTACAAGTAATTTATTACGCGTGATCCAGTACATCACTTGTTTTACAATTCCACTCATTAATAACCAAAGAAACAAAAAGGAAACTTAATCAGTTTTCACCAACACTGTCTTTCAGTTTGAATGTGCAGCGCCACTGTGGAGCACAAGTCACGCCTGTTCACAGTGAAGGTGCCACTTTTTCGAATCCGTTGCGTAATTGTGGCAGAAAGGGAATGCGATGGAGTTAGACGTTGTAGATCTACATCTACATATATACTCCGCTAGCCACCAAGCGGTATGTGGCGGAGGGCACAATTCGCGCCAAAGTCATATTTCCCCACTCGCGTATCGCGCGTGGGAAAAACGACTGTCTGAACCCCTCTGTACGAGCTCTTATTTCCCTTATCTTTGAATGGTGATCATTACGCGATTTGAATGTTGGTGGTAATAATGTGTGCTCTACATCCTCGGTGAAGACTGGATTTCGGAATTTAGTGAGCAGCCCCTTCTGTTTAGCGCGTCGTCTATATGCAAGTGAGTCCCACTTCAAACTTTCTATGGGACTTGTAACGCTCTCGCGATGGCTAAATGTACCAGTCACGAATCTTGCCGCTCTTCTTTGGACCTTCTCAATCTCTTGAATCAGACCCAACTGGTAAGGGTCTCATACAGACGAACAATACTATAAGACTGGACGAACTAACGTATTGTAAGCTATTTCCTTTGTTGAAGGGCTGCATCGCTTCAGAATTCGACCAATAAACCGCAATCTAGAGTTCGCCTTACCCGTTACTTGTATAATTTGATCATTACATTTGAGATCATTTCGAATAGTCACACCCAGATACTTGACGGATGTTACCGCTTCCAAAGACTGATCATTTATTTTGTACTCATACATTAATGGGGATTTTCGCCTTGTTATACGCAGTAGGTTACACTTACTAATATTGAGAGATAACTGCCAATCATTACACCACGCATTTATTTTCTGCAAATCCTCATTGATCTGTTCACAACTTTCGTGTGATACTACTTTCCTGTAGACTACAGCATCATCGGCAAACAGTCTAAGGCTGCTGTCAATATCATCAACCAGATCGTTTATGTAAATCGTAAAAAGCAGAGGACCTATTACGGTGCCCTCGGGCAGTCCGAAAGTTACTCTTGTTTCTATTGAAGTTACCCCGTTCAGGCCGAGATACTGCTCCCTGTCTGTTAGAAAACTTTCTATCCAACCGCATATGTCATTAGATAGACCGTAAGTGCACACTTTTTGTAGCAAGCGACAGTGCGGAACTGAGTCGAACGCCTTTCGAAAGCCGAGAAATATGACATCAACCTTGGAGCCGCTATCTAGAGCCTGTTGTATATCATGCACAAAGAGGGCCAGCTGTGTCTCGCATGGCCGGCCAGGGTGACCGACCGGTTCTAGGCGCTACAGTCTGGAACCGCGCGACCACTACGGTCGCAGGTTCGAATCCTGCCTCGGGCATGGATGTTTGTGATGTCATTAGGTTAGTTAGGTTTAAGCAGTTCTAAGTTCTAGGGGACTGATGACCTCAGAAGTTAAGTCCCATAGTGCTCAGAGCCATTTGAATTATTTTTTGTGTCTCGCATGACCACTGTTTCCTAAAAGATAACGATCTTGGTAAAGGTGACAAGCAGCTCTTCCATTACCGTGAGCTTCGCCCTACAGAAGCGTCATGTCGATGCATTCTGCAAACAGCTGTAGCGCGGAAACGGTATGTTTCCGGACAAGGGTTCCTATCAAAATATTGTCTACTCACTCCCCTGTGCAAGTCCTGGAAATACATAAAAGAAATTTCCGAACACCTTGTGAGCGGGAAGTATCCAGGAATTGAGGACAATGCTGTAATGCCTTTCATAAGGACAGGCACTTTCATCAGCACGAAAGCTACAAAGAAGAAAAAAAATGCAGAGGTAGTAAACGAAGTGAAAGTCAACAAAGACAATAACTAAAAAAATACGAAAAAAGTTGTAGCATTATCTTTACACAATAGAAAAAAAAACCTTTTAATGAAGTTAAAGACTTTAAAGTGACATTATAGGTGTCTCCGTACTATAGGTCTATGTGCTCGAAGTCTATATGAGCCCCTGGAAAAAAAACAGTACCCACAGAGATGGTGAAAGAGGTTGATGTCTTTCGGAGGCTTTACACCAGTAATTCGCCAACAATAGAAAAAGCAGTGTAACGCTTCGTAATAATAACAGTAATAATACACTAAAACATGGATAATCTCCATTACATTCGTACCCGTGTATGAGTTAAAACATTTGAGCGTCGTGTTCCGATAAGCTTCAGTGCAGTGCGGTATGGCGAGAGGGTTCAGGGTGACGTCACATGAGCTCAAAGGCCGCCAGCGCGTGGCCACTACCTTGTATACTAGCATCCGCGCAGAGGACAAGCGGCTGGCGATGGTGTAGCTGCAATGTAGCAAGTCTGGCGCGGCGTGCAGATGCCGCAGCAGGTGCGTGCGTGCAGCTGGCGGCGTGGCCGGTGTGGGAGACCGCAGCAGCAGCAGCTGCTGCTCCCTGCAGCCTCCCGCCGGGCCCTGATTTAGGCCAGCGCCCTCCCTGCCGGTCAGCTCCTCCAGGGGCGACTTTGGTCACGTAAGTGTCTAACACTGCCGTATACATACACAAAAGGACCCATTACTGTATGGTTACACGAGTGCGGAACAATAACTGGAAGGAGTTATTTCCGTAAAACATCAAGAAGTATGCAAACGGAGCGATTTAAAGAGGATCCGGCCGCTGTGGCCGAGCGGTTCTAGGCGCTTCAGTCTGGAATCTATAACGATATGTTTACGTAATGTGTATACATAAACATACAGTTGTAAATGTCCCCGTTCGTAGTCTCTAATTATAACAATATGTTACTTTTGTGCTGTAACATATAGCTATAATCAGCGGTGGAAACATATTTGCGAACGCCGACTGTGTGCGGCTGTTTCTTGTTGGATCGTCTGATCAGTCGGAAGTTGCATTGCAGAGGAGAGTAAATGCCTATTTAAAATATAATTATTTTTGGATAGCTCAAAATGAATTTCCTAAGGGACCGTAGTTTATCATGCATTTACCAGTACAATATGGCGCGGAGAAAATATTTCGCCGCATGCAACTTCCGTCCGAACTCGACGAAAGAATTCGTGACTGTGAACTCTCTGTTTGGCAGAAACATAAAGAAAATTAAATAACTCCATGAAGGAGTGAGACATAGATTCTATATTAAATAAATAGTCCATACACCAGTTCCATTTAAGTCTGAATTTATGGCAATTAATAGACGAACTTACACTGCAATGAAGGATTTAACATGGATGCCGTTTTGACTGGCACTTCTCTTAATGAAAACAATTCCTTCGACGTTTTCACATACACGTCGCACAATAAATCTACTGCTAGGCACTTTTAGTATTACACCTTCACTTTACACTAAAACAATATTATTTTTAACGATAATAATACGGCGGCAAGACATGCGCGTCCGACACAAGTTACAGGAGACAAGAGAAGAATGAGTAACTGTTCATCGAGAATATCTCGTACCTCAAAAAAAAAAAAAAAAGTGTAAAAGTGTTCTTCTTCTGTCCGTTTTTCGCGCCGCGGTTTTCAAAGTCAATAACTCACTGCATCTCTGACGGCGCTTCGACAATAAACAAGTTACGTCACAGGTCGTTCACCTTTTACATTCTCGCAACATTATTTGCTAACTGTAGCTGTTGCCGAGCGACTGCTCGATTAGTGAATGATTTAAAATGATAAGACAATCACATAATGTTACAAATCGCGCGACCGCTACGGCCGCAGGTTCGAATCCGGCCTCGGGCATGGATGTGTGTGATGTCCTTAGGTTAGTTAGGTTTACGTAGTTCTAAGTTCTAGACGACTGATGACCTCAGATGTTAAGTCCCATAGTGCTCAGAGCCATTTGAACCATTTTAAAGTGGACTGACCACATAAACTCAGGAAGGGCAGATGCCAGACTGAGATTAATTGCAAGAATCTTCAGGAAATGTACGTCGGTTAACAAAAGAAGTAGCTTCCAAAACCTTCGTTCGTCTAATACTTGAGTATTAATCACCATTATGGGATCAGTACCACATAGGACTGATAGACGCCATAGAGAAAATCCAAAGAAGGGCAGCGCATTTCGTTACTGTTCCATTTAGCTAACACGAAAAAGTTAAGATAATTAACCTATTGCAGCGGCAGACGTTGGAAGAGAGGCGTTCTGCGTCACGATGTGGGGAGGTATTCGTGTGTGCTCTGGATGGCGTTAGTGTTTTCGCAGTGTATTTCAAGAGTAGATAGTTTGTGATTTTGAGTGATCAATCAAGTTGCGTAAGTCGCTTTTCTGGACGAGTGTGACGGATGAGTGAGCGTATATTCGTTTGGCAGAAAGAGTTATCAGAGCAGTGCGTGGAATCCTTACTTAGCTGGAGATGGTGACAGACTTGTGCTGGGTTAATTTGTAACAAACAAGCCAGCCGTTGTGACCGAGCGGTTCTTGGCGCTCCAGTCTGGAACCGCGCGGCCGCTACGGTCGCAGGCTCGAATCCTCCCTCGGGCATGGATGTGTGTGATGTCCATAGGTTAGTTAGGTTTAAGTAGTACTAAGTTCTAGGGGACTGATGACCTCAGATGTTAAGTCCCATAGTGCTCAGACCCATTTGGACCATTTGTAACAAACAAAAATCATTTCTTTCCTTGCAAATCTGAAAGTGATGCTTTTGATTCACTGGCTGATTTAAACAAGTGAAAGAGCTTCACAAATTGTAGATGTCAATAACTCGCTGTTCTACCTTTGGCCCTTACGCAAGTATTTATGCGGCCTGGCATTGATTCACAGATTTTTTGGATGTCCTCCTGAGAAATATCATGTCAAATTCTGTCCAACTGGCGAATTTACGGGTTCAGTCGTCAGAATCCCGAGAGGGTTGCAGATGCTCTAAACGTTCCAACAGAGAATGTTTGGAGCATTACGGGCAGGGCCCTCCAAACAGTTCGGGATTTTGTCGACGCACCAGTTGTACAGAATTTGGCACTATATCCGGCAGGAGGACATCTAACAACTCTATCAATAAATGCCAAGCCGAATAACTTCAATGGCTTCAAATGGCTCTGAGCACTATGAGACTTAACGTCTGAGGTCATCAGTCCCCATGGAACTTAAAACTGCTTAAACGTAACTAACCTAAGGACATCAGACACATCCATGTCCGAGGCAGGATTCGAACCTGCGACCGTAGCGGTCTCGCGGTTCCAGACTGAAGCGCCTAGAACCGCTCGGTCACACCGGCCGGCGCTGAATAACTGCTTGCTTTATGACCAGACGGGGATCGACGAGTTATTGGGGTTGGGTTGTTTGGGGGAGGAGACCATACAGCGAGGTCATCGGTCTCATCGGATTAGGGAAGGATGGGGAAGGAAGTCGGCCGTGCCCTTTCAAATGAACCATCCCGGCATTTGCCTGGAGCGATTTAGCGAAATCACGGAAAACCTAAATCAGGATGGCCGGTCTCGGGATTGAACCGTCGTCCTCCCGAATGCGAGTCCAGTGTCTAACCACTGCGCCACTTCGCTCGGTGGACGAGTTATTGTCTTGCTCAGTTTGTGAAGCACTTTCTCTTGAATAAATCATTCAAATTTTCTGAAATTGTAATCGTTGGTTTGTCTGTACATGAACACCACATCTATTGATTTCTGTACCATGCGGATAATTCCTTCGTGGTGCTTTTTTTTGTTTTTGAGTCTATTTACATAGCTACAGGGATTTTAATTATTGGCTTGAGTGTGAGCGATCCTTATTTAGTTAGATTGACTTTACACGTGTAGCAGAGTAAAACAGTAATGGAGGTCCACCAATAACCGCTCCCGATTAAATCTATGGAGCGGCACTGCAGCGGGGCGGGTTGATCTCTCGCTATCAATTAAATAATCAGTCCTCGTAGCTGGATAGGTTTCATGTTGTCCGCCCCTTCACTGTGCGATGGCAGATACTGGTTTCGCCGACAAAAGTAGCGATGACGAAAATTCAACGAGATACCTACCACGCAAAGGCCACACAGCTCCAGTCCATGGGCAGCAGCTGAAAGTTAAACTGTCTAGCTTTCGGGATTCTTGCATGACTCGTTTGAAAAAAAAATGTCTAAAATTTCCTTTAAGTTGTTTTATTGTCCTTAAAACACAGAAAATGACTATCAAGCCCGTATTTAATATCCCTACATTAATTGTGCAATGGTACTTATAGTCTCTGTTACAATTTCACACCCGAAAGCTGCCAGAAGATATTTAGTCTGTCTCAGTATTTTAAACGTCCTAAACAGTCACTGACCCACGACCACTTGCGAGTTACCGCATTCACTCGTTGAATAGCCTTCTTGTAAAGAAGTGCTCGCCATAATATTTCGTAAGCTGCACGAAATACGCGACCCTGAGTTTATGTAGGACATGAAATGTTCGCACACGGATATTTCCTATAATAAACCACTCATAAAGCTCAAATTTTCACAAAATATTCAATATTGTAGTCGCTTTTCGTCAACGACACGAGAACCCATCAAACGCGAGAATACCTTCATTTTGGCACAAATTTGATCAGCGCGGTTTAACACACCTCTTTACCAGAAGACAGCTCCCGAGCGACTGTCTCGGCTCATAGATCTGAGGCACAAAGACCTATTCAGACGCGCCGGAAATGCTGAATTCTTATTGGTCATTATGTTAAAAAGCCAATCAGATCATCTCAAGAACTATTTTTACTCGTGGTATTTCTAATGTTAGCCAATCAGATTACCGCAACGTAATTTAGACTAGAAATGTCTTAATTCTGAAACTAAATAAAATTTAATGAAAACAAAACACTATTCTTTTTCACAAAATGAATTACTGATAAATTTCATATTCAACACCCCTTCTGGATGCCTTTTACAAAATCAAGCTCACTCGGACATACGTCACAAATTCCCCCACTGCACAACAACTTTCTCACGCATACATTTACATAGTTTCAATAAAATATCACATTCCCATTTTTCATATCTCCTCCATTCACTCTCTCAGACTGTCCAAAACAGTTACACGATGAAACAATAATTTTCCAAAGTACTTTTAATTATGGCAGAAATCTGTGGTATCAAAACTAAAGAAAATTCCAGAAAATTGGATTATATGAATCTATCCTCTTGGTTGCAAAAAAATGGTTCAAATGGCTCTGAGCACTATGGGACTTAACTTCTGAGGTCATCAGTCCCCTAGAACTTAGAACTACTTAAACCTAACTAACCTAAGGACATCACACACATCCATGCCCGAGGCAGGATTCGAACCTGCGACCGTAGCGGTCGCGCGGCTCCAGACTGTAGCGCCTACAACCGCTCCGCCACTCCGCCCGGCCCTTGGTTGTAGTTCCAGTTGATACTGTAGATGAATACATTACAGTTCCTAACTCAGTTCACAATGCCAGCGCAGTTATTATGTGCTTTGGCTAAAAATTTATATCTCCGGAAGTACTGAAGTTATTGATTTCAAATTCTAACAATATGGTTGTGTTACCAATAGAATTTGGTATGCTAAGTATGAAAAAGATGGCTTTATATTTGATAATACTTCTTCAGGTTCAAAGAAAGTAAGTGTAACATACGTATTGCACGCAGCGTTAAGCAAGTGCCGGCCGTAGTGGCCGAGCGGTTCTAGGCGCTTCAGTCCGGTACCGCGCGACTGCTACAGTCGCAGGTTCGAATCCTGCCTCGGGCATGGATGTGTGTGATGTCCTTAGGTTAGTTATGTTTAAGTAGTTCTAAGTTCTAGGGGACTGATGACCTCAGATGTTAAGTCCCATAGTGCTCAGAGCCATTTGAACCATTTAAGCAAGTACAAGTAACGGCTCGCTCGGCCCATTAGCCAGCGTCAGCTGCGCCAGCGTGAGAACCAAAATCGTGCTCTCCTCCTCGCTGCACGGCAAGCTACGCTTTTAATGCAAGATGACAACTCGTAACAATTTCCTACGTTACTTTTCGTCGCGTAATTTGTCTCGCGCACGGCACGTCGCCATGACTGCGTGGATTCTGGCCTCGGCCAAGAGTATTTGATTGTTTCACGCCTCCCTACGGAGGCCCCGAGGCACAGAGAAAGATTCAAAACCAGAATCTTACTACTGCGTATACATTCCATGTCCAACAAGACATTGTGTGGCGGACGTTATCTAGCTACAGAGGCGGACAGAAAAGTATTCAAACACAGGTCACATGCGTATCTCACGGTCAATTGTGACTGATGGATACACGGTCTGTGTATCTGCCAATGTGTCATAATGCAGGGAATATTTCGAAAGACGTCGACTATGCAGAGGTCACCGTACCCTCTACCAGAAACGATTAGTTTACTGTTGCCATTACAGGCGTGTGTTTGGTTCAAATGGCTCTGAGCACTATGGGACTTAACATCTGAAGTCATTAGTCCCCTAGAACTTAGAACTACTTAAACCTAACTAACCTAAGGACATCACACACATCCATGCTCGAAGCAGGATTCGAACCTGCGACCGTAGCGGTCGCGCTGTTCCAGACTGAAGCGCCTAGAATCGCTCGGCCACAGCGGCCGGCGGCGTGTGTTTCACGCAGGACAAAAGTATTCAGGCACCGCCGCGCTTCACAAGGTAATCGCAGTCTGAACCCGGAGGCAGCAAGCAGTCAGAGTACGCAAGGCATCTATCTCGTACTACAGGAGAGCACAGGTCAAGTCCAGAAGCCCGGCATAGCGCCACGCCCCGTAAAGGTAGGAACACGACAGTGGAAGAGCGAAGGCTTATTGTGTGGCTGTACAGTGGAGGAAAATCATATGCAGAAGTGTCCAAGGTCGTCAACTGAAGCCGAAACACTATATTTATTAGTGTCCAAAAATGGAAAGAAGAAAAAACTCTCGTCAATCGTCCACGACAGGGGCATCCCCAAAAACTCACGAACAGAGACAAGAGGAAGATAATTCGAATGGTGAAAAACGACCCGCTGACAACGGCCCCTGCTATAGCGGCAAATCTGGCAGAAGACGTTGGTACCGATGGTAGTGTTAGAACAGTGCGCAAATGCCGGAACAGGGCTGGGTACATTGCCAGAGTTTCAAGGCGCAAACCGTTCGTCAGTAAGTGTAACGCAAAAAAGCGGATGGTTTTTGCAGAAGAATTTGTCGGTAAGGATGTGACCTTTTGAGACAAGATTCTGCGGAGAGATGAACGCAAATTTACTTTGAGCCAAGTGGATGGCCGCAGTTTAGTGTGGCGTCAAGCAAACACAGAGTGGGAGCCCAAAACATGCAAGCAACCATTAAACGTGGACGCGGCAGTGCGATGGTGTGGGGATGCATGTCTTGCAGGGGTGTTGGCGAGCTTGTATTTATTTAAGGCACCAGGGCCAAATTTGTCTATCTCGATATACGAAAACACAATCTGACAAAAAGTGCTGCGAGTTGGATCTTGGAGGTGACTTTTATTTCCAATAAGACAATGATCCTAAGCATAGGGCGGAAATTTTCAAACTGTGAATCCTATACAACACGTCTCATCGCCTCATTACCCCACCGCAGTATGTGGACCTCAATTCCATTGAAAACATCTGGAATGAACTGAAAACGAGACTACACTTACGACATGGGAGTAGTTTGACACATTTGCGTGCACTGATAGAAGAATAATGGGTGAATAACGGTTCGGATATAAAACTAAAAAGGTTGTTTGCTCCATGCCACAAAGACTGAGGGCTGTAATACAGAGAAAGGGATGCATTACCAAATACTGACTGCTGAGTGTCTGAATGCTTTTGCCTATTGTATATTTCGTTTTTCTTTTTTTTTACGTAAGGCGTTACCTGTTGTTCTGCATATGTTCAGATCGACATACGTATTACACATTTGTAAGGAATAAAATATATGTTTTGAGTTAAAAACACATTTGAGGTTTACTTCTCTGATTACTTCCAGTGTCTGCATACCTTTGTCCGCCTCTGTAATCGGTTTGCATTTTACTCAGTTCATTTTCTAAGAGCTTACGGTGAGCGGGAAAAAATACCGTAGGTACTGCCATGTAACAGCGTTCCATATGATCGTGGCTTGCGAGAGATTTAGTTTAATAGTACATGCAAAGAGCTGTTAACTGGAAGCATAAGTTGTATTACATATTTTTGCAATTTTAGAGCTTGTAGTTTACATGATCCCGTCGTGCTCCGATGTCAGGGCATCCACAAAGTCCCGCTGTCATTTCATTTAACTGTAACTTGGAAACCGTGGCTTGTTGTAAAATGTTTAACAGCTCTCAAAGTTGTTCCTTTGTCATCTGTTTCAGGTTTCGCTTGGAGTGCAGTAGAATGGCGACAGACCAGGAGAAGGTGAATGTGTCATCTGGAATGCAGAATCAAAAATTTGTGACGCCGGTACTGCGGAATCATCGACGCTAGAATGGGAGTGCAGCACCGGCAAAAACAAGCTGACGAAGTGATTCAAAAACCTAAGCGCCAAACCTGTAGGATTTACGGGCCTGGGGTTGCGTGAAAATCACCAGGCCCGTAAATTTTACGAGCCGCTGCATGTAACTTAGTGCAAAACGCTTCAACGTTATTTTAACTGGTTTGGTCAGTGTTAAATGTTTTACAGACATTTAGTAACAAAATGCGTCCATAGGTGGCACGCAGTACTGTTTACAGCGTCGTAATTTGTTTTAAAACTTATCTTTGCGTTCTCAGTCTTCCTTATATCGCTGTTTTATTTGTATTTATGTTATGTAGAGGGTTATCAGATGCAGAAGTCGCGGATTTTATAAATGATAGTGACACTCCGGATAATGCAGGGAGCGATTCAGATGATTCAGAACACAGTGGTGTGTTTGAAAATAAGTATTCATTAATTTGCAATAGTATGTCATTGCTCGTAATTGTGCAGTACACACATTTCTGCTCAACGTGTTTGTCCTGTGAGCGATGTATGTAGTTTCGTATACTGTTATATCCTTTTTAGTGAACAACATCGATGGCAGCTTGCCTTCAGATGTACACGAGAATGATGTTGTATGTATTTTGGATGGAAAGTAACGGCAGTGCCATATCCAAAAGACGGCAACTGGACTGAATGTGATACTCTTTCTGTGAACGCAACGCCCAGACATATACTAGTCAATATTGATGACCCTAGTTCTGTACTGGATTACAGTTAAGTCTTCCTTACTGACGGTGACGTACAGGAACTGAAGATACAGGCAAATTTGTATGCATCACAGACAATCCGGAAGAAAAGAAGAGGAAATAACCTGAAGCTTCATTCAGTTCTGAGTTCCTGGAAGCCAATGACTGCAAGTGCGACGGTGCGTTACTTGGGTGTTTTCATTCGTATGTGAATTTGGGTAATCCTGTTCTCAGTTGTAATTTGAGTCCCCAAGTTATGAGCCGTTTGCCTTTTACTTAGATACTGTTATGCGTGCATCTTGTTGACAATTCTAAACAGAAAAGACCAGCAGAAGATGGATTTAATCAATTTTATAAAATTTTACCGTGCTATAATAATTCGAAGGAGCAATGTATACAGGCATATCGTCCCTCAGAAAAGCTGACAACTGATGGAGCAATATGCCCGTTTTGAGTTCGTGTGAGCTTCCGTGTTTACGTACAGAATAAACCACGTAAGTATGGACTGAGGATTTATGCTCTTGCTGAAGCCAGCAGAGGATACGGTACAAATTCTGAAGTTTAGGCTGGTAAGCATATTGTTGACAGTTCTTTGTCTATTGTTATATTGCGATTGTTGTCTGAAAGCTGTTTGCTGAACATATATACTGTATATTTAGACCGATTTCATTCCAGTCCAGAGCTGTTCCAGCAACTGGCTGATACAGACACTATGGCTATTGGAACATTTAGAAGCTACTAAGGTGAAAACGGGCGAAATGTCTTTAAGGCGCAAAGATAATACACTGAAGTGCCAGAGAAACTGGTATAGGCATGCGTATTCAGAAGTACAGAAGCATGTAAACAGGCAGAATACAGCGCTGCGGTCGGCAACACCTATAAAAGACAACAAGTGTGCGGCGCATTTGTTAGATCGGTTACTGCTGCTACGATGGCAGGTATCAAGATTTAAGTGAGTTTGAACGTGGTGTTATAGTCGACGCACGAGCAATGGGACACAGCATCGCCGAGGTAGCCATGAAGATGGGATTTTCCCGTACGATAATTTCACGAGGGTACCGTGAATATCAGGAATCCCGTAAAACATCAGATCTCCGACATCGCTACGGCCGAAAAAAGATCCTGCAGCGGGACCAACGACGACTGGAAAGAATCGTACAACGTGACAGAATTGCAACTCTTCCACAGATTGCTGCAGACTTGAATGGTGGGCCATCAACAAGTGCCAGCATGCGAACCGTTCAACGAAATGTCATCGATATGGGCTTCCGGAGCCGAAGGCCCCACTCCTGTACCCTTGATGATTGCACGACACAAAGCTTTACGCCTTGCCTGGGCTTGTTAACACCGACATTGGACTGTTGATGACTGAAAACATGTTGCCTGGTCGGACGAGTCTCGTTTCAAATTGTCTCGAGCGGATGAACATGTACGTGTATGGAGACAACCTCATGAGTCCATGGATCCTCCATGTCAGCAGGGGACTGTTCAAGCTGGTAGAGGGTCTGTAACGGTATGGGGCGTGTGCAATTGGAATGATATGGAACCCCTGATACGTCTAGACTCGACTCTGACAGGTGACACGTACGTAAGCACCCTGTCTGATCACCAGCATCCATTCATGTCCATTGTGCATTCCGATGGGCTTGGGAAATTGCTGCAGGACAATGCGGCACTACACATGTCCAGAATTGCTATAGGGTGGCCCCAGGAGCACTCTTCTGAGTTCAAACACTTCTACTGACGAACAAACTCCCCAGACATGAACAATATTGAGCATATCTGAGATGCCTTGCAACGAGGTGTTCAGAAGAGATCTGCACTCCCTCTTACTCTTAGGGCTTTATGGACAACCCTGCAGGATTCATGGTGTCAGTTCCCACCAGCACTACTTCAGACATTAGTCGAGTCCATGCTATGCCGTGTTGCGGCGCTTTTGCGTGCTCGCGGGGGCCCTACACGAGATTAGGCAGATATACCAATTTCTTTGGCTCTTCAGTGTATAATGGTAATGAAGTGGAAGGATAAGAGAGATGTATATACATTGTCTACAAAGCACCAGGCCATATTTGGTACATGTAATAAGAAAAATGGGGCTGTAGAATTGAAACCACTTCAGGTATTAGATTACAATCTGAATAAAATTGGAGTGTAATTCACTGCCACACAGAACGGTGTAATGGTGGAGAAAATTACATTTCCGTCTGCTACTGATGGGGGCATCAAATGCCTCTTGGTTGTACAGCGCAGTGCACATTAAGAAACTCACAATAACAGAATTTATAACAATGCTTGAAGTTCAGTTTGTTGCATATAATACGCTTGAAGTTTTATACAGAAAAGAACGGCAGGTTGGCTAATAAGGAAACATTTTTTGCAGCACATACTTCCAACCACTGAGGAATAAGCTGCTTGTGTGTGTCACGTGTGCAATTCCAGAAGCAAGAAAGTGAGTGGCAAACCTTCTCGCAAAGAGACACACTACCAGTGTGAACACTATGCCTGGAACCTTGTTTCAAAATTTCCTACACTAAAAACCAATACGATTCGGTGTGAAATTTTATGCAGTGACTGTAATACCAGAGAAAGTTTATTTCACTTAGTACTGAAACAGAAAAGCGCAGCTTTAAAATGATTCTAAATTTGCCACAATCCAGTCACGAGATCTATTGCAGTGATTTTTAAAATTATTGGTAAAATTGAGTGGTTTCTTTGGACGGGTATATAAAATAGGCCAGGTTCTGAGAGTATTAAAACGACAGGCAGTGTCAAAGCCTTTTCTCGAAGTGGACGACCCTTTGTGTGTCAAGTACATGTTTATAATGCGCAAGTACAATGCAACGCAGCCCCAAGTAATCAGTTCGCAGTGCATCACGCGAATTGCAGGAAGGAATATCCAATGTCCGTAACTGTTACTTAAGCGTTTATGCCTTTTTATGGACAAATTGCAAATGATCACAGTACTGCAGACGAAGGGATCGTCCTCTGAGATTTGCATTCGTTTGTCCCAGGCTGGTGTCCATAGATGCTGACAATGACAACCTGAAAAAGTGTCTTCTTTTCAGATGGAATATGTAAATCACCGCATTACGAATTTGTGCTCCGAAAACCGACTCAATGCACGTGAATATATCCGTGGAAATCGGAAGTTTAACATCTAAAATTGTCTAACGCGCAACTGGGTGATGGCAAATATTCTTTCGCAAAGAAAATCATAACGGGAAATATTTATTAGGACATGTTCTGACAAATTCTGCTACCACAGATCTAGGGGCTGCAGCTTTCAGCATGACGGTGTATCTTCTCACAGCAATTTGAATTTGTGGGTATGCTGAACGTCACATTTCCTGATAAATGGTCCCATCGCACGGTCCACGTGTTCTTCCCATGTGACGCCATTAGACTTCTTTTTCTGGTGTACATCAGGGGTTCACGTAAACACAATACCAGTTAATGTGACTGCTACCCTAGCGACGAGTGGGGCACAAATTTAATTTGTGGCGCAACAGAAAATAACTTGTTGAGCCGCTAAACGTAATACAAGAAAGCGCGATGTCTGTTTCTTACTGTTTCCAAGTTACGGTTACATGAACTGATAGCAGGACTTGATGGACACCTAGTGTGTCGGTTAGGAAGAAGCTTCCTTTGTGAAGTTCTCATACAGACTTTATCAAACATGTAGACTTCTAGCTAAATGAAACACTACTGTTACCCTTTGAGATTCAGCAGTACACCTTCCGTCATAAACAGCACGCACAACGTATACTTTTAGCCATTGATCGAATACAAAGACCAAAATCCAGAGAATCTCCAACAGATATACGGAACCATTGTTTGTATCACTCTACAGCAAATCACCATATGCGAATAAAAACAAACGAAATTAAATATCAAAAAACCAGTTTAAATATTAAATCACATCGCATGCACGGGTCAGTGCGCAGCACGGCTGTCATTTATATTGCTAAGTAACGGTATGCCTCTACATTTGCTGTCATTGAGTGGAATTAAAAAGGAAAATTTGTTCTAAGACCTCTTTCAGGCCGTTTCACTACCTAGAGCATTTCCAGAGGGTAGAGTCCATGCATTATGTACGATTCAGGTGAAATGTCCCCTTAGAAAAATTATGCAAGACTGTGCTTAAACTGACACACAATATTTTTAGCGCAACGCAATCTGACTTTCAAAAATCCCTCCAAAAGAATGGCCCTGACTAACATTAACCTATACGTTTCACAAATCACTTACCTCACAAAAATCTTGGTTACTCGAACTACTGCAATACAGTGAGCGCCACTACTGCCAGCTAAATAAAAGATTCAAACTACGGAAGGCACTAACTACTGATAGGGATAGTTACCAAATGAAAGATTTTAATAGAGAACAAACAATGTATTTACCTTAATAGTGTTCAAAAGTCATAATGTATATAGCAGTTCATGACATCCAGTCTTACAAATTTCAAAACTCCGCCATCTCTCTCCCCACATCCACCACTGCTGGCGGCTCACCTCCAACTGCGCAACGCTATGCGCTGTTCACATGCAGCTGCCCAACACTACAATGGCAGACAACAATGCAAACTAGCCACAGACTGCACACAGCACAGCCAGTGATTTTCATACAGAGTGCTACATGGCGTTACCAATAAGAAAACCTAAACAGCCTACTTACATAGCCCCCATGCTCCCCACAAAAAATTTTACAAATTGTTTTGGGCAGTGGCCAATAATGATTTGATAAAATTTTTCATAATTACAATAACAAAGATACCAAATGCACACAGTTATTGATACAATGTTGGTCAAAAGCTAAAATTTTCACACAGTCCCATAAAGACAGTCCTGATCATTTATCACAGTAAAATTACAGGTTTTTTTTTCTCAAAGTCTGAGTAGTAAAAGAGAATGCACACGGAAGTAGTGGATTTCCATGCCATCTTGAAGAAGTAGTGTTGTCCTTCCAACGGAAAGACAGTGCTGAGTCTTGACATGCACACAGGTAATGGGCCACAACAGAGCAAACCCATAGCAGAGTCAGTCGAAGTTTTGAAGAATATTGGTAGGTAGGTCATCACACAGTAGACCCACTGTAGTCCTGGTAGAGATTGTGGTATTGGTGGGCCACCAGAAGTGCAGACCCACTGTAGTCCTGGTAGAGATTGTGGTATTGGTGGCCCACTAGAGGTGCAGACCCACTGCAGTCCTTGTAGAAATAATGGTACTGTTGAGTCAGCAAAGGTGTAGATCCACTGTAGTCCTTGTAGAAATAATGGTATTGGTGGGTCATCAAAGATGCAGACCCACTGTAGTCCTTGTAGAGATGGCCAGCAGCCATCTGTTGTGACTGTGCAGGTGCACAATCACCATTGAAGAGTCTTGCGGATAATATAGCAAGTCCATAACCACCACTTGTGCACTCACAAAGTTTTTTGGAATTGTCCTTAGAACCAGCAATACTGTTATCCAGTCCCTTGCTGAATTATTAACACACGTGCAAACACTAACAGTCCCTACTTCTCACATATTGTCCATATACTATGACCAACAGAAATGTGTGCAGTGAAATGGAACTTACAAGTTAATAATATGATGAACTGGTGTCAATTACAATTGTATAACATAAGAATACAATTACAAAGGTACAAAATACATCATTAAAGAACATAATAGTACAGATAACATTTGTAGTAAAACAGGCTTTACAAAAGAATAGAAATATAAATATGCATCAGTGTTACAGGAATTATGACATAAGTAAATATAGGAAAGATCAGAATAACTTTTGAAACATCAACATGAGCATTAAAACAAAACAGAATAAATAATGTCTAAATATCTTTATGAAGAAAATAACATAGTATTTGAAAAATTCTACAACATAAATCTTATTAGCTAAATACATAAAGACAGGAAAAACACAAATATGCAAAAGTACACAAACACATAGCAGAATAACACAGGGGGAAAGGACAGAGTTTGTTTTCAGTGTAACATTTGGTACTGCAGTATTTTGCAAACAAAACCTTTTTTTCCTTGGAGATCTCCCTTCGTTCATCATTATTCCCAAAAGTCCTATCTATACCTCCTTTCTGTATTCTATTCATATTTCTTTCAAAATAATTATTGCTCATTGTACAATACTCATTCTGGCCCAAATGTTTTTCATATAACTTCTCAATGCATTCTTTCCCTATTCTCCATAGTTAGGTTCTTATATAGTATATCCCCTCTTAAGCTAATTTAAATCTACTGAGCTCAAATGCATAAACTAAGGAACGAGGCAATGCAGCAGCACAAAACAATTAACACAAACATCAATGACAAAAAATTCAAATTGGCAAAGTAATTGCAATATTACAATTAATATGAGCCAATGTGCAGCAACAAGAAAAATAAATCAGTAGTAAAACTAGCTTAACAGAGTAATACAAAGTGAAATTTAGTAGCACTATGCCTGGCAAACAGCAGCAGCAAATGTAATAACTTATATTTAAACATGACAAAGCTCAAGCAAAAAAAAATATTACACTAAAGATGGCCATGTCTAATACCTATGTCACATCTTAATACTAGAGTGATGCATCACAATTTATTTTACAAAAGAAATTACCAAGTACTTGAAAAGAAAATTCTGTATGCAATTATTGTGAAGGCAAATGTCTTTTTGTGCTCCTTCGTTTTTTTTGAAGTACATCATAAAGTTATTCTTTACTGGATCTGTAGGCATAAAATATTTATATTAGTACATCTATAAAATTTTATTTTAACCAATGCTGCAGGGCAGCTAGAAACTAGATATTAAACAAATTGAGCAAATATGGTTAGGTTAGGTTAGGTTAGGTTAGGTTAGGTCAGGTGTTAATGTTAGTCAGGGCCATTCTTTTGTAGGGATTTTTGAAAGTCAGATTGCGTTGCGCTAAAAATATTGTGTGTCAGTTTAAGCACAGTCTTGCATAATTTTTGTAAGGGGACGTATCACAAATCACTTACCTCACAAAAATCTTGGTTACTCGAGCTACTGCAATACAGTGAGCGCCACTACTGCCAGCTAAATAAAAGATTCAAACTACGGAAGGAACTAACTACTGATAGGGATAGTTACCAAATGAAAGATTTTAATAGAGAACAAACAATGTATTTACCTTAATAGTGTTCAAAAGTCATAATGTATATAGCAGTTCATGACATCCAGTCTTACAAATTTCAAAACTCCGCCATCTCTCCCCCCACATCCACCACTGCTGGCGGCTCACCTCCAACTGCGCAACGCTATGCGCTGTTCACATGCAGCTGCCCAACACTACAATGGCAGACAACAATGCAAACTAGCCACAGACTGCACACAGCACAGCCAGTGATTTTCATACAGAGCGCTACATGGCGTTACCAATAAGAAAACCTAAACAGCCTACTTACACAGGAAGGTCTGAAAACGGCACCTGTCTGCCATAACCTCTTCATAGGACGCAAACGTTTTCTAGACACAAATTTCTTTAGATGTGGGAGTAGCTGGAAGTCAGACGGTGCCAAAATAGGCTAATATAGCGGATGTTCCAATAATTATTCTCATGGTGATTGAGTTCTATCATTGCCAGTACAATTTTTTTTAGCAGGTGTATTGCACTGCAAAAAGATCTTTGCTTTCTTTTACAATACAGGCACCTTCTCACGTATTTTTTTCATCCACTTGTCCCAGAAGACTTGTATACGTTTGTCAGTTATTCTTTTACTGCTTGTGAGGTAGCCGGCCGGGGTGGCCGAGCGGTTCTAGGCGCTACAGTCTGGAACCGCGCGACCGCTACGGTCGCAGGTTCGAATCCTGCCTCGGGCACTGATGCTGCGATGTCCTTAGGTTAGTTAGGTTTAGGTAGTTCTAAGTTCTAGGGGACTGATGACCTCAGTAGTTAAGTCCCATAGTACTCAGAGCCATCTGAACCATTTGAACTTGTAAGATAATTAGGAAATGATGACATAACCTTTCTGGCAGATAAAATGTGTCTCTACTTGCATGGTGCAAGGCTTCTAGCTTCCATCCAATTGCCTGATTGTTCTTTCCTTTACGTCATGACGTGGAGGTCCTGTATCTCATCTGCAGTCACAGATTAGATAAAAACAACAGCTGAATATTTTAGAAAACTGTTCAAACATCGTTGGGAAATTGGTTTTTGTAGTTGTTTTCGGTCAGTGTCCAAAAAACGGCACCCGTTTTGCTGCCGAGTTTCTCATTGCTATTTTTTCACGTAAAGTAAACCATATTCTTGTGTCTACTTGCTGATCGTCAAACACCAAACTGTCACACTCCGTCTGTTTTGGTTGTCATTCATGTATAATAGAACTATAGCAAAGTCTGGATTCAGCTACACATTTCTTCTGTGTTAAAAATAAAGAAGCAATATCCTTATAAACCTCCACCACCTCTGAATGAATTTCCATTGCTAATAACTGTCCGAAACGTCGAATTTCGTGTCAACATTTATTGTGGTTTTGAATTTCAACGAAACAAGCACAATGTAGCTGATTTAAAAATGTCTTTTAAATAAACGAAACTGTACAACGTGATACATGACTGACGTTACTGCGTAACCTGTGACAACATCACAAAAACAAAATATCGCCTCTTTGAAAACCGATAACTTTAACCTTTCTCTCTTACAATTAATTATGGAACATGAAACACAGTGGCATTTTTGAAACGCACACAATGCATTGCCAGAAGCAAAAGAAGCAATGACAGAAAAAAATCCTGCTACCGACCAAGGATGTAAGCCCTAAAACATTAGCTTTGTAACGTATCTCGGGACCAAACTACCGTTTCGGATCATTTTGTGACTTATTTTCCTGAATAGTTATATCTTTTAACTGAAAATTGTAGTTCTCATTTAGTGGCCTTCTTCCCACTGAAGTTGAGCTATCCTGTCACACAAGTAGGCAGAAGTAATGAAAACCGTACCACAAGATTAGAAATGTGGAAATTACTATTGTTAACACCATAATCTTAGATCTGTAGCAGAACAAGGCTCATATTAGTGCCTATATAAGGGGTGCTGATGATAAGTAAATTGATCAACTCCTTCATCTTTTTTGTATGTCCATCCTTCTGATTAGAGGTTTGAGGAATTACAGCCGTTCCCTTATGAAACAAAATGGAACACTTACAGCCTTCCTTACGATGTTATTTATTACATGGCTACCACTTTCGGTGCTTCATTACACCATCTTCAGGCCTTATCTGACGCTGAGGGGGGTTAACTCCAATCGTATACACGATTCCTCTGTGGAAAACATGTATGAGCTGGTTTTCGCAGACTACCTGTAACATTGATGTTGCGTCTCCAACCATCAGCTACCAACATGGTTCGTTGGCAGTAAACAGATTACAAACACTAAATATAATCAGACCAAAAATTAGCGACCGCGACGCCATTATCCGTGGCCCACAGTGGGTCTTCCAGCGTGCAGGAAACTGGGCACTGGGGACAGTTGCACAGGTGCTTGGTGGTTTATTCGGCTCCACGTTCGCATACCGTTGATGGGTACCCAAGATAGTTCTATTTGGCCACATTATCCTTTGTTCTGCCCACACCACTTCTTAGTCTGTTGAGGGACTTCCACGCGTTCCATTGCAGGTTTTCGCCTGGGGAGAAGGCCTCCGAAATTGGGATCCATGATGCGATATCTGCGTTTCTGTTTGTCCACAGGTTTTGTCGTGCCATTGACGGTGATGTACTGTCTTTGTCGGAAATTTTTAGAAATCCCTTCCTAGATTTGAGCCTGCTTGGAGGAGGTTGGTGCACATGAAGCGGGTCAGCAGCGTTTAGTTCCGCTTTGCTTTTCTCTGTGTTCGCGGCAACTTATATATCCCCACCAGGTTGCAGAGTTTGTAAGTAGGTGTTGCTCCCAGGCATTCTGATGTTATATTCTACATGTCTAGTTGAGGGCAACATCCCCATGCCTAGCATGTACAAAACTGTACCAAACAGGGCAGGCGTATTCAGCGGGAGAGTAACATAATGCAAGGGCCGATGTTCTGAGTACTTTCAGTTGGACAGCACATCCCCTATTCGTGAGCTTGCTGATTATATTATTGCACCTTGATCCCCAGATATTTTGGCTTGTGAGAGTGCTCCAGCTCCATGCCATTCCATATCGCTTTTAATTTTCTGTTGGCGTCTCTGTTTCGTAGTTGCGATCTGCTATAACTTTAAATGAAAAGACAATACAGGTAGGGATAGGAACTTTCAAAGAACATCCCGTCTACTGAACCTCATTTTCGTAAAACATTCAAAAACAATTAAAATTTTCACCCAAAGATCTGGAGATGTGTGTTGAAATACTACAACTGACCGTTGTACACAGGAAAGCAGGAAACCAACGCAGCGCGAAATACAGAGACATTATAAGACCATTATTATAGGTCTGTAAGGCAGTGGTCATGGTATTGCTTTTCAACATGAAAGAGTCAGCAATCAGCCTCATAAGTAAATATACTACAACGACCTCAATGAGATAATAGATCGATTACGACTGCTCATGGTATCAGCTGGAGCTCATTCGAATGAGGTTGTCTCAATAATTTCAGAGCTTATATATATATATATATATATATATATATATATATATATATATATATATATATATATATATCCGAATGAGACGGAGATAATAGTTCGAGAATTGCACAAACCAGCACACAAAATGTCCCCTTGCAGGCATGCTATGATTTAAAAGAAAAAAGGAAAGACAAGCTGATCTTGTAGATATGAGAGAATATCCACATGAGAATATTGGATACAAAGATATTTTAATGGTTATTGATACATACTCCAAATTTTTCTGAGCGTTACCATTTCAAACAAAAATGGTGGGAAATGTCGCAGATGTGTTTGAGCATTTGTTGCAGACAGGGACGAATCGATGCCCAGACAACCTCCAAACCGATCATGGTGGAGAGTTTTTCAGGGCCATAATGCAGCAGTTGTAACGTCGCGAGTCAATACGCAATAGTATTTACTGCACTACTTTGCAGTACGGCTCGTACCTTTGGAGCCGTTCGTGGAGATAGAAACAGCCGCTTGTATCTTAGCGTGACTCATTCGCACCTGTCGCTAGCCTAGCCGTGGGAAGCTGTACATGTGGCAGTTCGAGCGACAGAATATTCAAGCCCCAAACAATTTAATTAAACTACATTAAATATTGTCCAGCTTAGTTAAAAGTCAATATACTGACCATCGCTATTAAAAAGAAGATTGTGTAAACATCTCAGCTTTCTAGCTGGCATACTTTCAGAGTTAGAGAAAATTACCTAAAACACCCGAAACCGACACTTGTAAGATTAAAGTCAGTTAGGATTCATAACAGTTTGTCGTTTAGTATCATGTGGAATCATTACTGAAGCTCACAGCACATTAGGTCAATTTGTTTAGAGTTTCATGATTAAACACGTTAACTATTTTGCATTTTTTTGTAATATAAAATTCAGAAAACATCAGTACTTATTTAATGTGTTGTGGTATGAGTAAATGAGAATGAGTGAGAGTGTATATGTGGGACATACGAAAAAAATTCAATATTATCTCTTGTTACACCATTACGTAACTGTGTAGTGGGAAAGTTGTTTTTACCCACATTGCTGATGACGTATCTCTAAGTGTACTTGCTTTTGTAAGGAGGCAGCCAGAGTAGCCGTTTGCAGAGTAATGAGTTTCTAAATTTATTTTGAGTTTAGTTTTCCTTTCGCTTGGTTTTGTTAAACATTATATTAATATTTGTATATTGAAATGACGTAAATATAACTGGGAATAGTGATTGACGTAGGACAGTTTTAGCCCGAGAATAATCTCGAAGGATAGTTCTGATTGGCTGGTCATTTTGATCAGCCAATCAGAGTTCCCGCGCATTGCTAAGTAGTTATACTGGGAGAGAAACAGCCTGAACAAGAGTCGCTGGCCAACTATCGGACGTGCAGGTCATGTTGGACTTGTGAAGTTACTGGTTTCTCGCGCCCGGATTGTATAGCCGTGATAGCAGTTGCATTTACGATCAGTTTGTGAAAATCTGAGCTTTGTGAGGTGATCTGTTGGACAGATAAACAGGTGTGAACTTTCGGCCTTTGTAGAATTCCACGTGGCATGTTTCATACCCCTTTATGAAATACACTCCTGGAAATGGAAAAAAGAACACATTGACACCGGTGAGTCAGACCCACCATACTTGCTCCGGACACTGCGAGAGGGCTGTACAAGCAATGATCACACGCACGGCACAGCGGACACACCAGGAACCGCGGTGTTGGCCGTCGAATGGCGCTAGCTGCGCAGCATTTGTGCACCGCCGCCGTCAGTGTCAGCCAGCTTGCCGTGGCATACGGAGCTCCATCGCAGTCTTTAACACTGGTAGCATGCCGCGACAGCGTGGACGTGAACCGTATGTGCAGTTGACGGACTTTGAGCGAGGGCGTATAGTGGGCATGCGGGAGGCCGGGTGGACGTACCGCCGAATTGCTCAACACGTGGGGCGTGAGGACTCCACAGTACATCGATGTTGTCGCCAGTGGTCGGCGGAAGGTGCACGTGCCCGTCGACCTGGGACCGGACCGCAGCGACGCACGCAGTGCCGTAGGGGACCGCACCGCCACTTCCCAGCAAATTAGGGACACTGTTGCTCCTGGGGTATCGGCGAGGACCATTCGCAACCGTCTCCATGAAGCTGGGCTACGGTCCCGCACACCGTTAGGCCGTCTTCCGCTCACGCCCCAACATCGTGCAGCCCGCCTCCAGTGGTGTCGCGACAGGCGTGAATGGAGGGACGAATGGAGACGTGTCGTCTTCAGCGATGAGAGTCGCTTCTGCCTTGGTGCCAATGATGGTCGTATGCGTGTTTGGCGCCGTGCAGGTGAGCGCCACAATCAGGACTGCATACGACCGAGGCACACAGGGCCAACACCCAGCATCATGGTGTGGGGAGCGATCTCCTACACTGGCCGTACACCACTGGTGATCGTCGAGGGGACACTGAATAGTGCACGGTACATCCAAACCGTCATCGAACCCATCGTTCTACCATTCCTAGGCCGGCAAGGGAACTTGCTGTTCCAACAGGACAATGCACGTCCGCATGTATCGCGTGCCACCCAACGTGCTCTAGAAGGTGTAAGTCAACTACCCTGGCCAGCAAGATCTCCGGATCTGTCCCCCATTGAGCATGTTTGGGACTGGATGAAGCGTCGTCTCACGCGGTCTGCACGTCCAGCACGAACGCTGGTCCAGCTGAGGCGCCAGGTGGAAATGGCATGGCAAGCCGTTCCACAGGACTACATCCAGCATCTCTATGATCGTCTCCATGGGATAATAGCAGCCTGCATTGCTGCGAAAGGTGGATATACACTGTACTAGTGCCGACATTGTGCATGCTCTGTTGCCTGTGTCTATGTGCCTGTGGTTCTGTCAGTGTGATCATGTGATGTATCTGACCCCAGGAATGTGTCAATAAAGTTTCCCCTTCCTGGGACAATGAATTCACGGTGTTCTTATTTCAATTTCCAGGAGTGTAGTTGGCGAGTTGTTTCTTTATTAGAAATCCACTGAAAAGGACCGAATGTGAAACTCGTATATTGTAGCAGAGTAATGACTGTAAATCGTGTAATAATTCGTGTAGGACTTAAGTGCATCTCTGGCTGCCTTGCATGTGTACTGAGTTGTCTGATCTGTGAGCTGAGGACAGTGATATTGTTCGTTCATTGAATATGGGTTGTTGGCAAGTGTTTATTTTGAACCTAAAAAAGTAAAAGAACTCGTTTGCTGAATTCTGACAATTTTCTAAAGAGACGTAGCAATCGCCCTCCACCCGAAATTGTTAAACTAGATTTTACAGGATAGCTTGCTACCAGAGTTTATGCGGACTTTGCAAACATAAGTATTGACCGTGTTTTTCTTCAGTGCTGCTTTTAACATCGTCTGGACAGTATCTACGTATGCGGAGAAACGGACTGGTGGTGATCAGACGTCGTACTGATGTAGGTGGAACTTTGGTAGTGCACCGTACGACGAAAGATAGTGATCAATCAAGTACGTCAACCAACTAAACCTGTCCCGTCTAACAGTACAGAATACATCAGTACTCAAAATTCACTCACCTGAAGGTGAGTATCGAGGAACGTCTGAACAGAACAATAAAAGGTCAAAAGTGGATGTGTTTTAATCTTTGCAGCTCATACAAATTGTGGTATCGATAGCTACGATGTCACAACGTAGGTGCGCTCTGCTAGGTTGCCACTACGACAGACACCGACGATAGCACACTCTAGCCGGAGCAGGAGAGCTCTACGAACTCCGCTCCAGATTCAGCCCATCAAGAGTAGACGGCATGGAAACATCGCTTCAACCTCAGCTTGCTATTGAAACTATGTACTACTTACAACATGTCTAAGACTTCGCATCTCAGTGCAAAGTTATGTATTCAGTTAATATTGTGATATGGTAAAACCATTTCTAAGAGCAGTACCGAGAGATCTTCACCTTTTCCTGCTCCTACTCACTTCCTGCATTCGGCCAACCTTTCAGTTTTCGGGAGCGGACCCACGCGCCGCCTTCCAGGCGGGATGCAAACCAAATGGACAGATATCCTCCCAGAAATAATTGCCCAGTATAACTGAACCAAACATAGCACAATAAAAGCGAGACCAATCAATGTTCCTGATAATGGACTAATGGATACGGTGAATTATTATATTAAAAATCGGAATCCGTCTAAACAGAAATTTTAAGTGAGTAATTTGGTACGTATCTCAATACACAAGACAGCATTTGAAAAGTCTTGGCTCCCACACTAGTCGAGTGAGATATTCACAGTTTCCAAAGTGCAGAGAACAAATCTTAGAATCTACATCTTAAGGAATAGCAACTACAATGAAGTTTCAGTTCTAGGCGCGCAGTCCGGAACCGTGCGACTGCTACGGTCGCAGGTTCGAATCCTGCCTCGGGCATGGATGTGTGTGATGTCCTTAGGTTAGTTAGATTTAAGTAGTTCTAAGTTCTAGGGGACTGATGACCACAGCTGTTAAGTCCCATAGTGCTCAGAGCCATTTGATTTTTTGAACCAATGAAGTTTCAGAACGCTTTTACATAGAGCAGAAGTAGAAGAGCTCAGAACCATAAGTGTTTCTCACAGAGCGTGTAATAAGATGTCGAGGGAATACTGCACTAGTTAAATGGCTTGGTTTTCCTGCAACACAAAACAACTGGATTGACGCTGACGATCTCCTGTTCACAGAGCACAATCAGCACAGTAGCATAACATGTGTGACAGGAGACGCGTTATAGGAGGCAGTGGTATTCTCGACAAACTTCTCGTTAAACTGCGCATTCCAGGGTATAATTACTGTGGACCTGTTACAAAGCTTCAGGGTGATAAGGGGATTAACCTGCTTGACGAGGCGTGTTTGGAACACGACATTGCTTATGCAAAACATAAAGATCTCCCAGGACGCCACATTGCAGATCGAATTTTAGCTGATAAAGCGAAGGCAATACGTGCAAGAAAGGATACTGGTACGGCACCGCATTGCAGCATTTGTAGTTGATAAAACCATGCATGGTAAAATTAAGTTGGGGTTGGGTGTGAATTTTAAGCAAGTTATGAATGCTGTTTGTCGTGAACTGAAGAAGAAGACACCGATCAAGAAGAAGAAGACAGCGCAGGGGTGTTTAAAAAACTGTATCCTGCCAGCGGCGTGTGCAGCCAAAAGTGCCCTGAAGCATACAGGAATGGTTAAAGCACCCAGTGTTCTGCCAGTACCCAAGATATCAGCTGGAAATATTCCCTACCTCATTCCTGCCCTCGCAGTTCACTCAGCGATGGGTTCATTGGCTGGTGGTACTGTGGCCATTGCCAGAATAGTGAAGAAAGCACAGAACTCCCAGGAACAGCTAGAGGAAGCAAGAAGACAAAACCGTATGATGGAAGCAGCCGCCATCAGAAAAGGGCTATACCTGAAACCATGCATGAAAAGACCAGGTCTCCGCAATATCCTTTCTTTCAGGAGTGCTAGTTCTGCAAAGTTCGCAGGAGAGCTTCGGTAAAGTTTGGAAGGTGGAGACGAGGTACTGGCAGAAGTAAAGCTGTGAGGACGGGGCGTGAGTCGTGTTTGGGTAGCTCAGCTGGTAGAGCACTTGCCCGCGAAAGGCAAAGGTCCCGAGTTCGAGTCTCGGTCCGGCACACAGTTTTAATCTGCCAGGAAGTTTCAAGACTAGGTCTCTACATAAATAAATAAATAAAAAAGCCCATTAAGTATCCTACCGAACAGTCCGCTTACAAATAAAGATCTGCTCTTGTTCATCATTAAAAAATTCAATATTTCAAGATTGTGTTTATGTGGGATACATTGCCGAAGGATACTTGGAATTCGGGAAAATGCGGATTTAGGGGATCAGGAACCCACTGAGTGGTGTATGTTAAGAAAAATACAAACAGCTTCTCCTATTTCGATTCATTTGGAGACTTTCAGCCGCCACAAGAGTTAAGAAGAACAATCGTCGGTATTACGCCCAAATTACTTCCCACTAATTGATTTAAGCAA
This sequence comes from Schistocerca cancellata, assembly GCF_023864275.1. NCBI lineage: Eukaryota > Metazoa > Arthropoda > Insecta > Orthoptera > Acrididae > Schistocerca > Schistocerca cancellata. The sequence goes on from NC_064626.1 coordinate 1,042,770,772, forward strand.
TAGGGAGTGGAGTATTGCACTGATTAGACTGGAGATTTATAACAGCATTCAGAATATCACAGAGCCTACCGATAAACTTCATCTGGAGATTAATGGTGGAAAAGAAATTGCAGATACAGAACCCGGTGCACACGATATTGACGATTTAAAATAAGTTTTAAAACGATCTGTAAAAAGGATTGCACTAAGTGCAAATATCAGTACACTTAAATCTGAAATAAAGACTACGACTACAATGATTGACTTCAACTGGAAAGAATGAACAGGATGGCTCCTGAGTTTCAGAAAGCACAGATTTTGAAGAAGGACCCAAATGAATTCTATAGATCCGACCAGTCAGTGGATATACTCCATGTCAGTACAATCTGTGTCGAGTGTAACATTACAACAGACACTTATCTCAACAATAGATTGATTCACACAGTTAACAGATTCTTCCCATCAGCGGGAAAAGAGTGTAAAATCTTTGAGACCTCTACCAATGCAGTTTACCTCCAAGTAACAGCCCAGGCTTTGGATTATCTGAGCTACGTATTTCTGTCAGAGACAGCAAAGGACTTGGAAGATCAGTTGAACGGAATGGACAGTTTCTTGACAGGACTATATAAGATGCACACCAACAAAAGCAAAACGAAGATAATGGAATGTAGTCGAATTAAATCGGGTGACAATGAGGGAATTAGATTAGGAAATGAGACAAAGTAGTAAAGGAGTTTTGCTATTTGGGAAGCAAAATAACTGATGATGGTCGAAGTAGAGAGGATATCTAATGTAGACTGGCAATGGCAAGGAAAGCGTTTATGAAGAAGAGAAATTTGTTAACATAGAGTATAGATTTAAGTGTCAGGAAGTCGTTTCTGAAAGTATTTGTATAGAGCGTAGCCATGTATGAAAGTGAAGGATGGACGATAACTAGTGTGGACATGAAGAGAATAGAAGCTTTTGAAATGTGGTGCTACAGAAGAATGATGAAGATTAGATGGGTAGATCATATAACTAATGAGGAGGTACTGAATAGGAAGAAGAGGAGTTTGTGGCACAACTTGACTAGAAGAAGGGATCGGTTGGTAGGGCATGTGTTGAGACATCAAGGGATTACCAATTTAGATTGGAGGGCAGCGTGGAGGGTAAAAATCGTAGAGGGAGACCAAGAGATGAATACACTAAGCAGATTCAGAAAGATGTAGGTTGCAGTAGGTACTTGGAGATGAAGAAGCTTGCACAGGATAGAGTAGCATGGAGATCTGTATCAAACCAATCTCTGGACTGAAGACCACAGCAACAACAACGTATTGTGGACCAGGATAATCAACTTGTCGTTTTTCGCAGCGAGGAAATCATTGTACAGTTACATCTAAAGCGGAACCAGCAGTGACGCTGAACTTGCAGAGACCCAGAAGCGGCGACGGCCTTTCACGACTTGGGACCTGTTGGAGGCAGAATTGACGATCTTTAACTTGCCGGACTGTAAGCGCCGGCGGCGAGCTTCAACCAGTTAGGGATTGCAGCAGCCTCGAAATGGCAACGAAGACAGGATGGACGTAAGATATAAAGCCAAAGTGTACAACACGCAGTGTGGCATTTTACGAAAGAACAGCAAGGTGACTACCAGCGCAAACTACGAGTTCCTCAAATCTGTGGATCTGAAGCCACGCAGTGATGTCGTTCGATGTAACTAGCCCGGTGGAATATGATGAGTGTACTTCTCGTATATAAACTTATGCATCAACCACATTTAATAAGAACTATGAAATCAGAATTGTCATCCAATGCCAAGAGGCTTTAATACTTCCATGCAGGAGTTCGATATATCTTGACGGATCATTTACGAAAAGGGATGATACTGCTACAGTGGCATCGAACCTTTAATGTTCCTGTTTCATGAGATACAGGGCAACGGCCTTGCCGCAGTGGGTACACCGGTTCCCGTCAGATCACCAAAGTTAAGCGCCGTCTGGCGTGGACGGCACTTGGATGGGTGACCATCCGGGCCGCCATGTGCTGTTGCCATTTTTCGGGGTGCACTCAGCCTCGTGATATCAATTGAGGAGTTACTCGACCGAATAGTAGCGGCTCCGGACAAAGAAAACCATCGTAACGACCGGGAGAGCGGTGTGGTGACCACACGCCCCTCCTATCCGCATCCTCATCTGAGGATGACACGGCGGTCGGATGGTCCCGATAGACCACTTGTGGCCTGATGACGGAGTGCTTTCATGAGATACAATACGAACTTAATGTGGTCGAGATGACCGAACACGCAATGTAGGCATAATACCAACTCTTAAAATGTATTTCCCTGCTTCTCGCTCGTATTTGAACGTTTTAGAAAATGCTGAATGGTTCATAGACGAACCAGTGAATAAGCCAGTGGAAGAGTACAAGAGACTTAATGCGTTTATACCTTTAAAACTTTTTATCGGGTACTTTGAGGACATGCGGCGAATTGTTCTGACTGCTAAACAGAAATTTATTCTGGTACGGAGTGCAACGGATAACAACTCGTACACTCATTGAGCTCAAGAGGAGAACGAGATCACAATTAATAAAATAATGTGGAAAATGAGACATATCACTGTATCGGATGAGCAGCGTTTGAAGCTTTTAAAACTTCTGAACGCTGATGTATTACTACGTTTATCTTTCTGTACATGGGAAGTTTTCGAGTACCCAGTGCTATGGACTGCAAGCCGTCAAACGTGGTCTATTAAAACCTCCGCTCAGCTGGCGGCGTCCATGTACATCATACTTGCTTTTCAGATCAATAGAAGAGGGAATTTAGCACATGATTCCACTAAATTTGGCGATTGCGAATTAACTAATGCGAGAGTCTACTTGAAGTCCGAATTCTACCTATATGATGATTTACATCTGCACTGGGATGAAAATGTATTCAGTCTAGCGTATGACATGTATGCGAGGTTCCGTATTTCGTACTATGAAGAGGATCGATGTCTAATCAGTCCACGGAAATTCAAGGAACTGGCGCTAATCATCGTAATAGGCTGCTCAAAACAGAATGAGATAATTAAATATGGACCTATAGACACACAAATTCAATCTGAATATTCGGCAAATTTCCCAGCACATACTGCAGCGTTTGCTTTTATTTAAGATGTTCCGCTCATAGCGTACACCGAAGATGCCAGAATAGTAGAGACATTCTCAGGAAACACTGCATCACCGAGGCCCTTTAAGGATGTGAAGTATGCTAAAACATGGAATAGAGCAAAGTGGCTAACAAATTTCTACCATGGAATTCACTGCGGTGATCCTGGCATACCCTATAAAGATACGGTGACGTCGCTACGACTATTCGATCACACAGATACCACCATCAGTGTGAAGGGGAAAGAGAAGAGGTCATGGATGCATCGAATCTTCAAGTTTGCTGCTATGCAAGACATACAATTCTACCGAAGCTCTGCTCTCCATCGATTCAAGAAGAAGATGTGTGAAAATAGTGTTTTTATGTCTGCTTATGAAAACGTAAAATTACTTTTAAGCTGGCTGGGAAATAAATGAATTTTGCCTCATAACCAGCCCCGAGATGACTGAGTGCTGTTGTGTCGTCTTCATCATCGTTCATTCATTACGGTCGGAGGAAGACAATGGCAAACAACCTCCGTTAGGACCTTGCCTAGTACGGTAGTGTGGGTCTCCCGCTTCGTTCCCCTACACTCTGTCAAGAAGCATGGGACTTCATTTCTATTTGCCAATATGCGTCTAGTTTTTTACTGATTTCACTCTTCTGCCACTTTGATAGTATACAATTTTGCCCAGATACTATGTATATGGTTTCCTTCAAGCACAGAAGGTATAATTTTAGACATAGAATGAAATTTTCACTCTACAGCGGAGTGTGCGCTGATAGGAAACTTCCTGGCAGATTAAAACTGTGTGCCGGACCGAGAATCTAACTCGGGACCTTTGCCTTTCGCGGGCAAGTGCTCTACCTACAAAGGCAAAGGTCCCGAGTTCGAGTCTCGGTCCGGCACTCAGTTTTAATCTGCCAGGAAGTTTCAGTTTTAGACGTGTTTGCCATATGTCTCGGTCTCGAGCTTCCTGCAAGCCAATTTGTGCTGCACGATATGCGTAATCCTACACAACCATTCTATATCTTTTTTTATCTTTCATCTTGAACTTCACCTCCTTAGTAGCACTCATCTTCAGAAGAACTAATGTCATTTGTGTCATGCACGTCCTTTATATACATTTGTAAGGGCAGGGATTTATGAAATAACAAGGACCTAGGGTAACGAATTTTTTCAGTTATTCAATTCACAATTACAATTTGATTTTTGAGGTACAGTTCAGTTCTTTAGATACAATTCAGTTCTTGAGGTACAGATCTGTTCTTCAGATACAGTTTGACTCTGATATTTCAATGCACAGATACTTTTAACTTACATTATCTTACCAATAACTAGGAAAAATAAGAACCCCCAACAGTGAAACTGCTTTGAACATTTTTACAATTTTTTTCCAGTTCCACTGGATGAGAATATTTACAATTTTTTTTTATAAATCTACCCTAAAAACTAATGTGGAGATACTTTTTTGCTACAGCTACATTCCAAAGTCCCAATAGCCTGAACAATAATTCTGATGGACTGTGAGCTACATACACTTAAAAATGAATCAGTCTTGGATAATTGACGCCAGCTGAAACTTAAAAACTATTCTATTTACATGACACACATGGTGTACAGATATATTCACATGTGTACACACAGTACACATACAATGTGCATGAATAAATAAATATTTACATGATAAATATTAGCTTATGCTATTTACATTTCTAATTTTTTTTTAGTTTTTTGTACCTTTTTCGCAGCACACACACACACACACACACACACACACACACACACACACACACACACACACACTCATTTCTCCCTCTCACTTAGAGTCCCCCATCCGTTCTCTTGCTACCAGTGAATAGTGTGAGTACGGGAAAGTTTCAATCCCGTCTTTACAAATGACCCTTTTATCGTCATGAGGTAACTGGCAGCACGGTGTACACCTCATATCCTCTTGATAATACTAATTTCCCACAGCATATGCGGCAGCTACAATGCAGCACCGCAAACACTGCTGTACAGGCACTGCAAATAGTCTTCGACAGAGAGGGCTCTCGATGTCGTATGATGCACACCCTTAGCCTGCCTCCTGGTGGCATCTTCATGTGTGTGATACGCATATATTTTTGACTGCAGGCCTACAAGCTCCACACTCAGCATTCCATTCGCCTCATCTTCCATAATGCCGATAACCTTCTTGTTCTTGTTCTGTGAAACAATACCATAAGGATTATCGGCCGTGTATGAGGATGTGTCGAATTCATTAGCGTGGTACCTCATGACTTCACATGGATCGCAGTTCTTCACCCAATAGATGAAGACATCTGTATCCATGTATAGTAATTTAGGATCTGCGAAATGAGTTTTCGCAAACTCATAACGAAAGTGGTACATGTGGAGTTTGAATAGGTCTAGTATGTACATCCTCACTTAAACAGGTTTTGTAAACTCTACTTTACTCTTCGCTATTTCCACAGCAACAAAGTTCTCTTTGAATATGGTGACCCATATAAAATTTTGTCTGGCGATGCAATTTCTTAGGCCAGATCGTTCATCCTGTTTGTTTCTAATCAAAACTTCACGCCATTCTCTCAAATTCCCCATTGTTTTGCCGAGAATTGAATTATTTATTAATTTATAAATTTTTTTTCATAGTCAAACATCACGGAAGCTCTCTTTCTCATATTCAAATCACTATAATCCTTCAGCCATGCGCACTGCTTGAATGAGATAGCGTGGGTGATTCTAACCTGTTCCACCCCAAGCTGAGATACTTCTGGAAATTACGATACTGAATAAGTTACTCCACTTATTCCCTAGTACTTTCATCAGTTTCGGAGTGGAGCATCTTCGTGGCGAGGGCATCATGCAAACTAATGGGTATGTGAGTTATGCCTCCACCACATACCTTACATCAGAATCACCGCCATACTCACCTTGATTTTTCACAGCTAATCCCTTGCATTCGTCTTTGGGTACTCATCCAAACCAACCAGTCGGCAGTGATTACTATATGGCATGCCCGTATAAGTTACACCGGCCGGTGTGGCCGTGCGGTTCTAAGCGCTTCAGTCTGGAACCGCGTGACCGCTACGGTCGCAGGTTCGAATCCTGCCTCGGGCATGGATGTGTGTGATGTCCTTAGGAGAGTTAGGTTTAAGTAGTTCTAAGTTCTAGGGGACTGATGACCACAGATGTTAAGTCCCATAGTGCTCAGAACCATTTGAACCGTATAAGTTACTTACATTCAAGTACATACTTTAACTCATATCAAGGGATGCATTCGAGCTGTCACCTATCTGTCGGTTATTTGCCTTGGCATGTCTGTGGACACACTCGCAAAGTACCCCACAGACCCCTTGCTCAAAGGAAAGAAGCATGTCAGCATTGGTCAATAATTGGATGGTGCACTTCTTTTTCTTGAGGTTTGCATCCCAAGATATTCAGGTGTCGTGCAGTAAAAGGTGGGATGCAGATAATATGTGGTTATGCATAGACTATGCAAGGAAGCACAAGTCTGTGTCAATGTAAAGTCGTGTGTACTCTCCTAAAGTGGAGATGTTGAATTCCTGCCAGACATTCATAGCACGCCTGTACACTGCATCCATTATGACATCACCTGTAACGTTGCTGTAGAATGCATTTACTCGTATATCGGGTAGCCTGGTTTCATTGAGTTTTGCCATACTATCCAGATACTCGTAGGGAAAAACGCTCTTCCCAGTCACAAGCTGAAACTTTTCCTCTTTGGGACATGCAGCTTGAGTGATATGCATATCCTCCAAAGATAGAGTTTCAACAAGTCTCTGGAACAGTGCCTGCATAAAACGTAGCGTATCATGGAAGTGGAGTGTCGTTCTGGGTATCACTCGCCTGGAGAATGAAATATATTTCTCGACGCTCTCAGGCAGGATATTGACCTGATTTTTCTCGCAGTCAAAGTCAGCCAAATGCTCAACAAGAAAGTGAGCATTATACTCGCTTAAATTATGGAAGAAAACGGGTATGACCCTTGGTTACTGATATTTCAAATTACATGCATTGTGGGCTGCGCCACTGAACTTCCCTGTAAGATGACAGTGGTCCCTATGAGGAGTTTCTGCTTTTCTGTCTAACGGCAGCCCAAAAATAGACAGTCAACCATATTATTGGGCAAATCTTCATTCTCTTATGGTTTGGTCATGGGAACGTTGGTGCTGTAGAGCTTCTCAACCTCCCATGAAAGTTTCTCAAGCTCAGTGAGAAGCCAAACCGTGGGATTATCCCCAACATAGCGGTTCAGGCTTGCATCACTGGATGATACAATTTGGTATGCTATCACATATGGCACATGTTTTTCTGTAAAGGTAGTATGTGAGGCTGTGGGGTCACCTTCACAGTGGGTCACAGGAGCGAGAAGCCATTCAAAGTCGGCGTACACCTCAAATGGACATCGCTCCTGATGGTGAGCATTTTTAAACTTTATGAATTTGTTTTCCTCAGTAGACATAATAACACATACTGGTCCCTTTGAAGCGCAATCTACTAGTTGATTTGCCTAATAACTTGTCTGATGAAATGGCACTGAGGCACCTTAAGCAAATATGTCTTTTACCATTACGTTTAGTCACCTGGGAGGCGAGAAGGCGAGACATGCCTTTGATTCAAACATAATGGTAATTGCCTTTCTCTTTATTTTTCTCATTGGAGAATAAGAGCCAGTTCATGCGCATCTTACGCTCAACAGCAAATTTTGAGAAATAGAAGCGGCCAATGACTATAACGCTCGTTCAGCTCATCTGACTTGTATTTATCCAGGCAATATAAATGAACTGATATTCTGCTATTCTGCACCTCAAATTTAGGTATGACCTGGAGTTTAGTGGGGAAAGCAATACCATCGAAGTTATAACCCCCAGAGATAGTATCTTCAGCCATGTGGTATATACAAGGACTCTCAGGATGATCTCTGTAATTGTAACCTCCCTCACAAGCTAGAATTGATCATGCAAAATAAGCCTAATTCTTTTTATTTTCGACATTAATGCATGCCCTCTTATTAGCTTTCCCCTTAGGTGGCTCTATATATCTGGACACTCAATTTACAGGACCATCCATGTTATCTGTCATTATTCCCCCCCCCCCCCCAAAGATAATCAAGACTTGTCTCTTCAACATCAGAGGCAACTTTGGGGGGAGGGGGGGGGTGCGGCTGTTCAATGCACTCTGCACTGTACCACATATCATGGCAGGATAACATGGATTATTAACAACTTTGAGGAGCTCTGTTTTCATGACAGGAAACCCTCCTGCTAGATTCTCGATCCTAGTGAATGAGATTCACTCCTCAAAGGCATCTGCAACCACTGAGTATTTTAACTGCAATATGGTGACACTCACCTGATGTCGTTCACTAAAAGGACGGGAAAGGGAACTGCCACTAGCTACAGGATTACTGCAACTCATACTACTACAATTAGGTGATGAAATTGCTTGTGTTGAGGTGTTGAGAGATATGTGCCGTACCTTGCGAGATTGGTGAGAAAGGGAAAATGGAGAAGGAGGAGACGCTGTCGTACTGGGCCAGTGTGAGCAGTCTGGCTGCTGCTGCTGTTGCAACCCTGACCCACTTGTGTGGGAGGGATCGTGGTCCATATACGCCAGAGTGAAGCTGGTGTGGAGTGGGGGCAGTGGGGGTGGCAGCAGCAGCAGCGTCAGCGGTGGTGGTGGCAGAGGCCATGGCTTCCCACATGGTGAATAGCGGTGCCCTTGCTGACGAGGCATGCCTCATTGGGCCCACTTTGGCGAAGCATGCTTCACCGTCCCTGGTACCCACGCCACTGCATATTGCATGGAGGATGGTGCTGTAGGGAAAGAATAATGAACACAATAAAGTACAACGTTCCAGGTATCGTCAGCTGCTGCTGCTACAAGGAAAGAAAGAACACAGATTATTTGTTAGCTGAATGAGTATAACGTACATGGAGGTAAGAATAGAGGGAGACGCCGTGACGTCACAGCTGTGAAGCTATGTGAAGCCGAGGGTAGCCATCTCAATCCGACCAAAACATTGCTGATGTAAGCTTGTGTGCATAGGCTTGTCGCTCGCTTTTGGAAGGATTTTGCGCTATTATGGTGACTTGTGTGGTGTTCGGATGTACGAATCGTTCTGATTGTGATGTGAAATCGAAGGGAATAACATTTCATGTGTAAGTTGTCTCGTTAAGTGTGATTTTACAACTTCATTGTGAATGAACATGTGCTACATCGGTACTTGTACTATAGCGTGTTTTTCCCCTGTATGAGTTTAGATTTCCTAAAAATGAAAGTCGGAAAGCTCTGTGGGAGAATCCCGTGAGGAGGAAGAATTGGCGTGCGACTAAATGAAGCACTATATGTTCTCAGCATTTCCGAGAAGAGGACATAGACCGAACTTCCCTTTCAACAGTAAGGCTCCGAGAAAATGCTGTACCTTCAGTTTTCTCTACACACCCAAAACATTTGCAAAAGGTATGTTAACTCAAAGAATTAAATTCTTAGTTTTCAAGTTCACGTTTCAGTATAATACGTACGTATCGTCGATAATCGAGGTGTTGAGTAACTCACTTTGTCTTCATCATGTACCAAATTAAAAGCTAACACTACATTAACTGGCGTAAAGTATAGGCCTAAACAGGACACTGTGTAGATTTGCCATTCTATGTACCGTATTTCAGTAAATATTGGTGGTAATGAACAGTGTTTCCCAGTAGTGTAACGTAACTGAAATGTCCCAGTACGTATTACAAACAAGATGTATTTATGGGGCTTTGGAGGGAGGGTATAGCTAACTTAGTTTTCAGTTTCTATTATTTAGTTTGTGATACATGTTTATTACTGAATTAACAAAACTGTATCGTTTACATTGAAGACTAGCTATTCGTAATATTACATTAAAAACTATTTTTAATCAGAACAAACGCGGAATTTAGTCTTTACGAGATTTTATTTTAAACAAAAACTTTGAAACAACCAATCTGATAACGTTACATATGGTGCAATTAGCGACTGTAATACACGCAGCGCTATAGCACACTGGCAATGTTTTGGTCAGAGTGTCATGGCAGCGAGCACGCCCCCATGGCTTCAAAACGTAGTACGGCTGGGATACGTAGCGCCATCTCCCCTTATTCTTACTTCCATGATAATGTAAATTACCTATATTGCTCTGCCTCCTTGGCATCTCCCTCAGGTCATCCAGCACCTCCTAACGCCGATGAAAGTCTTCCTCCTGTACTGATCCGTGACTGGCAGTACCCAAGATCCAGAATGAGATTTTCACTGTGCAGCGGAGTGTGCGCTGATATGAAACTTCCTGGCAGATTAAAACTGTGTGCCCGACCGAGACTCGAACTCGGGACCTTTGCCTTTCGCGGGCAAGTGCTCTACCAACTGAGCTACCGAAGCACGACTCACGCCCGGTACTCACAGCTTTACTTCTGCCAGTATCTCGTCTCCTTCTGTAAAGTTTGGAAGGTAGGAGACGAGATATGGCAGAAGTAAAGCTGTGTGTACCGGGCGTGAGTCGTGCTTCGGTAGCTCAGTTGGTAGAGCACTTGCCCGCGAAAGGCAAAGGTCCCGAGTTCGAGTCTCGGTCGGGCACACAGTTTTAATCTGCCAGGAAGTTTCAGTACCCAAGATCGATTGACAACGACAAGGCATCGTACTGTACCAACGTCTCTGTGCCGTTACTGCAGAGTATCCTTAGGCCACCAGTCGACCACCACACCTTTAATTAGGTACAGTTTCTTATTTTTAGATAGATGTTAAGACTGTAGAACACTATCTAATTGCAGAAGATTCCACTTGGAGAGGAGCCTCTGATGACGACAAAAATCTAGCCCGCGCCGCAATCACACTGGCAATGAACTAATCGGATACGAAATCAGCCTTCGTACAATTAATATTGCAGCCACCTCAACCGCTGACCATGCAAACAGCCTGTCTGCCAAATAATGGGAACAACACCCTGCCTAGACACGACGCCGAAATCGTACCGAGCCACGATACAACTACGAATAATCACTTAACAATATTCACACACCAATGATTACTGAAGTTAAGCAGTAGTGAATAAATGGGCATATTTAATGAACCACTCTCGTTGTCTACGATACTGATCTCGTCAGAGCAACAAATTACTTTAATTTCAGTACCTGATTATCTTGCGTGATGATAAATGCGACATCCAGCCAGCAATTGTTATCTTTCGCAACGAGCTTTTCACAACGCAGTACGTACTCTCTGACATAAACTCGGAACTATTTTATTACTTGCACTAAAATACCAATCTGTCTACCGTCTTGAAATAATTATTCTGTTTATGGACACTTCCATCACTACTGTTAGGAGTTAAAACATTTTTAATTCTCCCTTAAATATTTTTCGAACTCGATGCAGCGATAATATGAAAGTGATGAGACTTCGCATGCGTCACAGAATAACGAATCTTTGTTAGTAGCAAAATCTTTGGCCTTTCCGTAAATAATTCAATTACTTCAATTAAACTTATTCATCTTTTAAGAAGCTTTTTCCCTTAATTGAAATCTTTTCTTTACTTTCAGTAGATTATTTATAATTTCATCGTTTCAAGAACCTTTTACCAAGCACATTTAAAAGCACCACATTATACGTAATATCGACTCCACTGTATCAATATCTCTGAATTACACTCGTTTATATTTCCGAAAATTCTATAGATATATTCACACTAGATACCAACTAAATAGACTGGAAGGTTTCCTTTAACCCCAATAAAATTGAATTTATTTTCCTTCTAGCTATCTCAATACACGTTGGTTATCACCAGTGAACGAGTACCAGCAAATATATTATCATTCCCCACAATACGGAAACAAGTAATTAAAAAAATCAAACAAAAATGTCACCGCCACTTTTCAACTAACCTTAAGTTACAATTAAAAGCAAATCTTGACCTCTTCAGGCGTTGACCACACGAGACCCGCTAAGTTCCCTAAAATTTAAATCGGCCACTCGTCACCTTGATGAATCAAGTTTTGGTTTAGCTACGTGTAGCTCGTTAAATGGATCCTTCAATTTACTATCGCTTGTCTACTCAGTGCACACCATCACCGTATAGTGGAACAGTTCGTCGTTCTATGAGCCAATTCGCTGTCTGCTGCAAGCTAGTGGTCATGAAAATACAACTACCAACACGTTTTCGAGGCTTTCCCTTCTCGATACACACACGCACAATACTCAACCACCTCAATAAAAACGACAAGCAACCCAATTACCTCTGGGCGCGTCGCGACCACTCAATATACAATGCAGACGGGATATCGGTCACACCGATTCCACAAAACTCAGCACCTAACAAATCAATCTCTCAATTAAATCAGGCTCACGCGGGGCTCACCCCAGCAAAGTTTACGAACGATACTGTTCGCACAACTATAATCAACAAAATTCCGTGCACTCTACCAAGACTTAGGTGTCAACTGAGTAGCCTCACTACACCACGCAGTGAAACGCTGTAAGATCAGACCTGACATACACCACTACCACCACTTCGTCGGTGAGAGGTCTATCCGGGAACTAACTAACACTTTTCGTTGTACAATAGGAACCATTTAAAACGAACAAACACGCAACGGCACGCCAACTTTTAACAATTAATGTAATGATCATCGATGCTGTCGGTTCTTCGCAATAGCGGCCGGCTGCTGCGCGTCGCTCAGGCGGCATCTCTGGACGCAGCGAGGGCGATATGGTATATCGCTGCAGTCGCGCATGTTCGCCACCTGCTATTCCGTAGACGCTCTCATATCATCTAGAAAACAATTTGATTTTGGTTTTACCACATCATACACGTATATTATCGTGACCACCAGGTGGTATCATCGATTTATCACGCAGGACGCTCAGCACCAGTAAGGGCGAACGTACCCTGTGCGTTTTGACACAGCACACTCCATCTCCTCCACCCACTATGGCATTTCGTCCTCACTTGGACTGTGGAAGAGGCATCTGTCCATCTCACTGATATCATCTAAAACCACATACTAATTCTTTTAGTAATAAAAACATATACAAATGCAAAAGCTATGAAAAAAAATATTTTTCAGAAAATGCACTTACAGGAGATATGTGATCCCTGACACACTTCTGCTCAGTATGCATTTGGATTCCCTCACGACCATGCGGGTTATGGGCAGTGAAAGGAGGAGTGTGCTTGCATTCTCAAACATCTCTGCGACTTCCAATATATGACAAGTGTTCTTGAAATTTAATTACATTATTTGCTTTTATCTGTCTGTGCATGTGGGGATGGACCATGTTACTCTTTGTGATATGATCACAAGTTCCCACTGGTCTCACTTGGGGACACTGGGATCACTCGCTAGTCGTCCGTGGGCCTTCAGCCGATTTTTTTTAAATTGAAGTTATTTTCCTCTCAAGGTGTGAGCATTGGTTTAAGATAAGGTCCTCTGCCTTTTAAATTTCTGATTTTGGTTTGAGTCTTAAGTAATTGGCTTTCAGCCGGTTTTAAATTAAAGTGATCTTGCCCTTAAGGCATGAGATTGTATGGCGCATTCAGCCGGTAATTAAGTTCCAAAAATTAATGCTGTGGTTTAAAAAAAAACGTTTTTAGTTTTTGTAATGTTTGGTCAAATAAATAAAGTTGTATGTTCGTGTGTTACTGACAGCCTCTTATTTCGGCTCGTTTCCACAATTTAAACTTCCTGTCCTGTCCTGCGGGTTTAGCAGGGCGTCTCAACTTTCTACAGCCGCTCAAAGTTCGTCGGTATCGATTTGTAACTCTCTGTGGATTTACCATATAGTATACACTGCAGTGACAAAAGTCTTGCATACCTTCTATTATCGCGTCGGACCTCCTTTTGTGTGGCGTAGTGTAGCAACTCGATATGGCATGGACTCCACACGTAGCTGTAAGTCCCATGCACAAATAATGAGCTATGTTGCCTCTACACTCGTCTACAATCGCGGAAGTGCTGCCAGTGAAGGATTTTGTGCAGGAAATTATCTCTCGATTATGTCCCATGTTGGGCGATCTGGGTGGCCAAATCATTTGCTCGATCTGTCCAGAATGTTCTCCAAATCTGTAGTGAACAAGTGGCCCGGTGACGTGGTGCATAGTCATTCATAAAAATGCAATCATTGTTTGGAAACATGAAGTCCATGAATGGCTGCAAATCTTCTCTAGGTATCAGAAAATAATCATTTCCAATCAATGATTGGTTCAGTTGCACCAGAGGATCCAGTGCATTCCTTGTAAACACAGGCCACACCATTATGGAGCCACAACGAGCTTGCTCAGTGCCTTGTCGATAGCTTGGGTCCATGGCTGTCTGGGGTCTGTACCACACTCGATGTCTACCAACTGTTCTTACCAACTTTTAATCGGGATTCATCTGACCAGGACACGGATTTCCAGTCATCTAGGGTCCAACCGGTATTTTTACGAACCCAGGAGAGGCGCTGCGGGCGATGTCGTGCTATTCGCAAATGCACTCGCGTCAGTCGTCTGCTGCCATAGCCGATTAACGTCAGATTTCACCTCACTGTCCTAACGGATACGTTCGTTGTACGACCCGCATTGACTCCTGCGGTTATGTCACGCAATGTTGTTTGTCAATCAGCACTGAATACACTACACAAAGGCCGCTGCTCTCGGTCATTAAGGGGCTCCGGAACGCCCTATACTTGCAATGTTAAAATAACGCTTATAAATTACATCTTTCCTCACAAAGTATTTGAGGTAGGAAGTTGAACTTTTTACAGATTATTGGAATATGGGCTACAACTTAACACAGGGATTTTACAAAATTTTAGTTCAGTTATTAAAGATGATTTTTTTTTCAATTGTAATGAAAATTCACAACATTTTTTTGCAATTTTTTATTTATATATTCAAAAATATACAGTTTTTTGGAAAAAGGCTGTGTTAAATTGTGCAGAAGGTACTGTGTAACATTTACTGAAAGTTTGAAACAAATATGTTTGGAAGATCCTTAGAAAACATGTAATTAGTATGAGAAAATAAAAGTTTTGGGAATCGAGCGACAGAGATTGGATTAACTTTTTAGTGCATTCCAGGTCCATAGGACGGATTATCTTCATCCTCTGCACACTCCTCCTCCAGCTTCCCCTTGTTCCTCCTCCTGTTTACTCTTGCTTGTATTTCTAGACTCTTTACAGCCCTGTCTGCAGCCCGAAGGCGTTCCTTGTCTAAAGCAAGCATCGCTCGTACCATGTTAGAACCTATCTTCATTCCCATATTTCTAAATACCTTGCACCTTACAATGTTGCCATCATTATTATAGTTCAACAAAACAGAGACTCAAGAAACAGAATTAATTACGAATATTTTCGAGATAACGACAGAGTAAATAAACATGAAACAATCGACAATCACACCAGCGATATACAGTATATTGAACCATCACAGGTTAGCCACAACACATACTTTATCTCACATCACTAAAATGTACCTGATGAACACGGACGTTAATAATAACACCATTTGACAGCAGTTTAACAGCGCCACAGTGGGTCACGCCCATGTAGAACACATTTCAAACAAAATTTAAAAATAGTTGTAGTCTTCGGAATTGAATAAATTATATATCTATTAAAAGGTAATAGTCTGCAGATTCAGAAAATGCAAAAAAGTAAAAATTGAACTTTTCATGACTTTGAGCCTTTCCGGAGCCCCTTAAGGGAAGGCCGTCAGCTACTGTGTTGTTAGTGGTGAGAGGTAATGTCTGAAATGTGATATTCTCGACACACTCCTGGTAGTGTGGATCTTGGTATACTGACGATTTCTCCAATTACCATTTCGCTTTCATAGTCTGTTAACTTGCGTCGTGCGGCCATAACCACGTCGGAAACCTTTCCACATGAATCGCCTGAATACAAATGACAGTCCTTTTTATATCTTGTGTACGCGGTACTACCGCCATCTGTACATGTGCATATCGCTATCCGATGTTTTTTTCAACTCATTGTAATGTGTACATGTGCGAGAAGAGGAAAGGAGTGAAAATGAATTACACTCCTTTCAAGATCACGTAACTTAAAAACTTCTGAATTCATTCGTAGACTTGATACAGCGAGAAACATGGACCGCCTTACTGAATTTATATTCTGCCATGAATTTCAGATTATCTTGCCTCCTCTACACAAAAGATGAAAAGAAAAAGATGCTGTTCGTCCTTGGTGCAGGTTGCCAAAGAGGCGGTCATCTTTAAACTATTCCTGTAATGGAATTTGTGCACCTGCACCATGCTCCATCGCCTAGTCAACAGATGACGGTAATATACGTGCTTGCTTATGTTCACGCTGCTGGTGACATTAATTGCTTCTGTGTTCTCGTTTTACTTCCGTCCATGTAGAACTCGGGTTCATTGGTTAACGTACAGAAGGTCGTATTGTAGCTGCACGTGCTGTAAGAACGTAATCATTTCCATACAATAATGTTGTTATTTTAGTATACTACTTTGATCGCCTGCACTTATTTTCATTGGTTATATCTAGCAGAGATTTCATATTTTCCCAGTAATTTCCTCAAGGTATTGCACTTTTCTTGCCCTGCTGTGTAAACAATACGTTAATTTCGAGAATCGGAGAACAAAAATCTGGAGTAAAACCTAACTTGAGGGCTGCAACGATTGTTATCGGCTCGCGCAGCATGCGGTAAAGTCGGTTAGCGGAAAACGGTTAGCCTGTCACGAAGACTGCAGCAAAGAAGCGGTGGCGCACCTATTGTACGCCTGTCGTTAAGAGGTGCCCCGTCACGACTTCCCCATCACCAAGCTTTCCTTCTCCAACCCAGGGCGTTTCTTATCCCTCCCTCTCTCTCCCTTTTTCTAGTTCTCACGTCTATATACGTGTAGAGAAAGAGAGGAGTAACGGGTGGGTGGGGGAAGGTGGGAGTGTTGGCAGAGTTCCGGCCAACCGGCGTCTGTGGCGCCTTCGCCTCGGGTAACGGGCAGCTGCCTCTGCTTCGCACTGAAAAACGACCCACAGGGCCTCTACACACCAGCTCTTCTGCAAAGTTCGCTGAACCTACGCCACGTTGCACCTGCCTGTCGGAGCAAGAATACGACAGACATGCTCCGGCTGTAGCAAAGCAAATGCTGTACCAACGGGGGGAAACCTGGCGTTTCTACACTCTACATCTACATTTAAACTCCGCAAGCCACCCAACGGTGTGTGGCGGAGGGCACTTTACGTGCCACTGTCATTACCTCCCTTTCCTGTTCCACTCGCGTATGGTTCGCGGGAAGAACGACTGCCGGAAAGCCTCCGTGCGCGCTCGAATCTCTCTAATTTTACATTCGTGATCTCCTCGGGAGGTATAAGTACAGGGAAGCAATATATTCGATACCTCTCGAAACCTGGACAGCAAGCTACACCGCGATGCAGAGCGCCTCTCTCACAGAGTCTGCCAGTTGAGTTTGCTAAACGTCTCCGTAACGCTATCACGCTTACCAAATAAACATGTGACGAAACACGCCGCTCTTCTTTGGATCTTCTCTATCTCCTCTGTCAACCAGACCTGGTACGGATCCCACACTGATGAGCAATACTCAAGTATAAGTCGAACGAGTGTCTTGTAAGCCACCTCCTTTGTTGATGGACTACATTTTCTAAGGACTCTCCCAATGAATCTCAACCTGCACCCGCCTTACCAACAACTAATTTTATACGATCATTCCACTTCAAATCGTTCCGTACGCATACTTCCAGATATTTTACAGAAGTAACTGCTACCAATGTTTGTTCCGCTATCATATAAACATACATTAAAGGATCCTGCTTTCTATGTATTCGCAATACATTACATTTGTCTATGTTAAGGGTCAGTTGCCACTCCCTGCACCAAGTGCCTATCCGCTGCAGATCTTCCTGCTTTTCACTGCAGTTTTCTAATGCTGCAACTTCTCTGTATACTACAGCATCATCCGCGAAAAGCCGCATGGAACTCCCGACACTGTCTACTAGGTCATTAACATATATTGTGAAAAGCAATGGTCCCATAACACTCCCCTGTGGCACGCCAGAGGTTACTTTAACGTCTGTAGACGTCTCCCCATTGAGAACAACATGCTGTGTTCTGTTTGCTAAAAACTCTTCAATCCAGCTACAAAGCTGGTCTGATATTCCGTAGGCTCTTACTTTATCAGGCCACAGTGCGGAACTGCATCGATCGCCTTCCGGAAGTCAAGGAAAATGGCATCTACCTGGGAGCCTGTATCTAAGATTTTCTTGGTCTCATGAACAAACAAAGCAAGTAGGGTCGCATCTGCTCGACGACCCTTCTTGCAAACTGTAACTACCTGTGCTCTTTTCCAATCATTTGGAACGTTCCGTTCCTCTAGAGACTTGCGGTACACGGCTGTTAGAAGGGGGGCAAGTTCTTTCGCATACTCTGTGTAGAATCGAATTGGTATCCCGTTAGGTCCAGTGGACTTTCCTCTGTTGAGGTGTAATGGTTTAGTGAGCGAAGAATTCTACTCATTGTTCCGCACTCTTACTAAATTAAAGGCTACATGCTCGAAAAATCCCTTGATACCTAGCCTTAACAAATTTAGAGTTGTTTAGAAACTTGGAAGATAACTGAAGCCATCTGTTAATGAGGTATTCCAAAGCCATCTGTTAATGGGATAATCCATATGTGAATCGCTTCTGACTGTCAAATGAAAAGAGTCTAAGATATACAAAGTTTTTGTCTGTTATCTTACATCAGTCAACATAATCCTCATTTATTATCATGATTAATACGATTTATTCATATCAGAGTTTCACAAATACCTGAGTGCTTTAAAGTTTTAGGATAGTGAGACAGAAAATTTTGTACGAATGGTGCGTTAATTCAGATTAATATACTACATAATAGATTTTCCGTAATGTAGTCTTGTAGCCTCGTATGGTTATTAGCTTCAATTATTTATGGATTTACTTCATCTGTCAAAATAAGGACTGTCTAGCCCAATCTTACATTTAATGAAGAATGCTTCACAAGCTTCAACAGTCTGAAATATTCCTATGTGCTTGCCAAGGTAAACAGAAATAATACATGCGTCACGAAGACACAAAAAGACAGTAGTAACATAATTTAGGCACTTAATACAACTATTTGATATTTATTTATTTGCTGATTTCATTGTAATCTGTTCCTTAGGTACTAAAACCGACAATGAATTATACGACCATTAAAATACAGGGTGTTCGAAGAGATTTCGGGATTGCAGCTGGTCGTCGTAAAGTTCACTCCACGATATTTCGACTGGACACCTGCCAGTCATCTTCAGATGAGCCATCGAAGACTGACGTTCTCCGTTCCGCCTTATATAGCGCGCTGAGAGTATTACCGCACTTTTCTTACTTTTCTGTTTAACTTCGGAACATTTATACGTAAATGTTTCGTAATAATCGATACTAGATCTGATAAGTTAACTAGAGGGGACTACTATACCACAGGAAGTATTTTACCATTCTTCAACGGTTTGTATTGTATCGGATACTTCTATGAACTTCGCATTAAGCGTGATCCGTTTGAGTTATCAGCGCTAACCTGTGATTCCCATTTTTTTCTTTTTTAATATTAAGAGGTGATATACTTTTCACTGTTGTCTACATTGATGTTCTCGTTAGCAAACAATTATGTCTATGCTTGATAACTCACAAGAGCTCACACTGAATAGCTTTAACAGTGCCCTCACGACAGTTCAAGATTTGCTTAAAGTTACTCTCTGTTTCCTGACGGCAATATGCCACTGTGATTGTATGACTAACGAGTCTGAAGATGCAGTCATGAACTCACGTGATCAGAAACCGTAGTAATAGAGGCGTATCACAAGAACACAGTAGAACTACCCTGGTGGGTTAAATATATTCACTGCTGTGGAACCCCACAGTCAATAAAACCAGCCCACTGTGAACATTTATATAATATCGAAATGGACAAATTTGTGGTTGGTGACATACTTCTATTGCATTTATCTGAGATTTGAAAGTTTCACCACTTTTCCCATTTTAGCCAATCATTGATCATTTGCAGAACATACTACACAAATCACCATCTTCAAGCGTTTATTACATGTAAAATCTTTCCACAATCCTTCATTTCCATTCAAAAGATAGTTGATGTTTTGAAACAAATCACATACATACCTTTACTTAATCATATCCTCAAATTTTCTATCGGTGTTCAGCACAGTGTTGAAAGATATCAAGACGGTAATAAAATAGAAGGCCTACAGATGAGTAGTAGGGCAAATCAGGTATCACCCCACATTGTGGGCTGCCTACATCAGGGGCAAGCATACATTCAGGGACAAACTCGATTCATTGATCATTCAAAAGATAGTTGATGTTTTGAAACAAATCACATACATACCTTTACTTAATCATATCCTCAAATTTTCTATCGGTGTTCAGCACAGTGTTGAAAGATATCAAGACGGTAATAAAATAGAAGGCCTACAGATGAGTAGTAGGGCAAATCAGGTATCACCCCACATTGTGGGCTGCCTACATCAGGGGCAAGCATACATTCAGGGACAAACTCGATTCATTGATGACCTTAACCTACTCTTCTGCTAAGCTTATGACACTCTGGGAGTTGATTTATGACCTCATGGGGATAATCTGTCCTTCTGAGAACCCCCCAACTCTCCCCCTCCCACTGCTCCATCCTTGACGCCTCTGGGAAATCAGCTTGCCAATACAAACACATTTGATATCAAATTAATTGACTAATCAATTAAACGAAAAATTAATTAACCCCTTACACTCTGGGCCATCTTCAAGCCCTCCCCTCCCAACTCCCACTCTCCTTCACACTACATTTCGAAATTGGCAGGAAAAGAGCTCAGTCTATGCCGGAGAGGAAGGATCTCATGGCAGGACATTCAAACTAATGTCAATTACATTGCAAAGGTCAAACTCTTTATTTATAAAGTTCAGTTCACAAAGGATGGATCTTTCTTTTATTGGGTGGGAAAAGCTCATCATGCTCTGCTGTTTGAGAAGATGCAGGTCTTGTAAAATACATCAAAAGGAAGTAATTAAATAGATCACCTTTTTCAAGGAAGACTATTTGGAAATTGACATCAACATAATTCACCACTCACAGTAGTGTATGGAATGCCGGTGCGACGTGCGACTGCACGAGCGCTGACTTCCCCGTGCATAGACGAACCCGCTACAGTCTCCATTCCTTCCTGAACTGTCTCAGCAGCATTACGCCTTGTGCTCGGTCGGCCACTACGGGGTCTATCGTCTAAACAACCCGTGGCTTCGAACTTCGAAGTCATTCTCGCCACAGCTGCATTTGTCAACGGACCTTTACTCGTTCGAATCCCCTTCCTATGGCGATAGGATCGTAACGCTGAACTAGCACATTCCCCATTCTGATAATACAGCTTCACTAAAAGCGCCTTTTCAGGTAACGTCAACATGCTGCGACTGCTGGCGCATCTGATTCTCTCTCTCATTACAGCTCCTTTTATACAAGATTGTCATGTGCAGTCACTGACGTTTTGCTGTCCAGCGCCATCTGTCTGACATTTTGTGAACTTTGTTTTTTTTTCGGTTCTAATAAAACCCCATATCATTCCAAGCATGTATCTCGATTTTTACCTCTCTATCTACATTATTCTGTGGTTTATTAAGTTTTCAAATTTATACTAACTTTTTGATCACCCGGTAGATGTATGAATATCAAGAGCTCAGATGGAAAACCAGTACTAAGTAAAAAAGGTAAATCTGAAAGGTGGAAGGAGTATACAGAGCGTCTATATGAGGAAGATGAAGGCAGTGTTATAGAAAGGGAAGAGGATGTAGATAAAGATGATATAAGAGATATGATTTTGGGAGAAGAATTTGACAGAGCATTGAAAGATCTAAGTTTTTAGGCCCCTGGGTAATGAAATTACGTCAGAACTACCGATATCACTACGAGAGCCAGCAGTGACAAAACTCTTCCATGTGGTGTGCAAGATGTATGAGACAGGCGAGATACCGTCAGGATTCAAGATGAATGTAATAATTACACATACAAAGAAAGCAGGAGATAACAGGCGTGAATATTAGCAAAGTGTTAGTTAAATAAGCCATGACTGCAAAATGCTAAAACGAATTCTTTACAGAAGAATGAAATAAATGGTTGAAGCCGACCTCGGGGAAGATCAGTCTGGATTCCGGAGAAATGTAGGAACACGTCAAACAATACTGAGCCTACGACTAATGTTAGAAGATAGGTTAAGGAAAGGCAAAACTACACTCCTGGAAATTGAAATAAGAACACCGTGAATTCATTGTCCCAGGAAGGGGAAACTTTATTGACACATTCCTGCGGTCAGATACATCACATGATCACACTGACAGAACCACAGGCACATAGACACAGGCAACAGAGCATGCACAATGTCGGCACTAGTACAGTGTATATCCACCTTTCGCAGCAATGCAGGCTGCTATTCTCCCATGGAGACGATCGTAGAGATGCTGGATGTAGTCCTGTGGAACGGCTTGCCATGCCATTTCCACCTGGCGCCTCAGTTGGACCAGCGTTCGTGCTGGACGTGCAGACCGCGTGAGACGACGCTTCATCCAGTCCCAAACATGCTCAATGGGGGACAGATCCGGAGATCTTGCTGGCCAGGGTAGTTGACTTACACCTTCTAGAGCACGTTGGGTGGCACGGGATACATGCGGACGTGCATTGTCCTGTTGGAACAGCAAGTTCCCTTGCCGGTCTAGGAATGGTAGAACGATGGGTTCGATGACGGTTTGGATGTACCGTGCACTATTCAGTGTCCCCTCGACGATCACCAGTGGTGTACGGCCAGTGTAGGAGATCGCTCCCCACACCATGATGCCGGGTGTTGGCCCTGTGTGCCTCGGTCGTATGCAGTCCTGATTGTGGCGCTCACCTGCACGGCGCCAAACACGCATACGACCATCATTGGCACCAAGGCAGAAGCGACTCTCATCGCTGAAGACGACACGTCTCCATTCGTCCCTCCATTCACGCCTGTCGCGACACCACTGGAGGCGGGCTGCACGATGTTGGGGCGTGAGCGGAAGACGGCCTAACGGTGTGCGGGACCGTAGCCCAGCTTCATGGAGACGGTTGCGAATGGTCCTCGCCGATACCCCAGGAGCAACAGTGTCCCTAATTTGCTGGGAAGTGGCGGTGCGGTCCCCTACGGCACTGCGTAGGATCCTACGGTCTTGGCGTGCATCCGTGCGTCGCTGCGGTCCGGTCCCAGGTCGACGGGCACGTGCACCTTCCGCCGACCACTGGCGACAACATCGATGTACTGTGGAGACCTCACGCCCCACGTGTTGAGCAATTCGGCGGTACGTCCACCCGGCCTCCCGCATGCCCACTACACGCCCTCGCTCAAAGTCCGTCAACTGCACATACGGTTCACGTCCACGCTGTCGCGGCATGCTACCAGTGTTAAAGACTGCGATGGAGCTCCGTATGCCACGGCAAACTGGCTGACACTGACGGCGGCGGTGCACAAATGCTGCGCAGCTAGCGCCATTCGACGGCCAACACCGCGGTTCCTGGTGTGTCCGCTGTGCCGTGCGTGTGATCATTGCTTGTACAGCCCTCTCGCAGTGTCCGGAGCAAGTATGGTGGGTCTGACACACCGGTGTCAATGTGTTCTTTTTTCCATTTCCAGGAGTGTACGTTCGTAGCAATTGCAGACGTAGTATTCCTATCAGCAGTGTCAAAAGCTTTCTGTCTTTGAAATTCTGAACGTAGCAGGGGTAAAATACAGCGAGCAAAAAGCTATTTACAACTTGTACAGAACCCAGACCATAGTTATAAATATCGAGGAGCATGAAAGGGAAACAGTGGCTGCGGACGGAGTGATACAAGTTTGTAGCCTATCGTCGATGTTATCCGATCTGTACATTGAGTAAGCAGTAAAGGAAACAAAACGAAAATATGGAGTAGGAAGCAAAGCTCAGAGGAATTAAATAAAAACGTAGAGGTTTGCCCTTGACATCTTAATTCTGTCAGAGACAGCAAAGGACTTGGAAGAGCAATTGAACGGGACGGACAATGCCTTCAAAGGAGAATTTAAGATAAATATCAACAAAAGCGAAACAAGGATAATGGAATGCAGTCGAACTAAATAATTTTATGGTGAGGGAATTCGATTAGGAAATAAGATACTTAAGGTAGTAGATGAGATTTGTTATTTGGGCAGCAAAATAACTGACGATAGCCGAAGCAGAGAGGATATAAAATGTATACTGGCAATGGCAAGTAAAGCGTTTCTGAAGAAGAGAAACTTCTTAACATCACATATAGATTTAAGTGTTACCATGTTTTTTCTGAAATTCTTTTTATTGAGTGTAGGATGTATGGTAGTGAAACATGGATGACAAACAGTTTGAATAAGAAGAGAATAGAAGGATTTGAAATGTGGTGCTACAGAGGAGCACTGAAGATTAGGTGGGTAGATAACGTAACTAATGAGTAGGTACTGAACAGAATTTGGGAGAAAACAAGTTTATGGCACAACCTG
Organism: Schistocerca cancellata; assembly: GCF_023864275.1. NCBI lineage: Eukaryota > Metazoa > Arthropoda > Insecta > Orthoptera > Acrididae > Schistocerca > Schistocerca cancellata. The sequence goes on from NC_064626.1 coordinate 1,042,795,424, forward strand.
AATAGAAGAAGGGATCAGTTGAGAGGATACAGGGTGTTTCAAAAATGACCGGTATATTTAAAACGGCAATAAAAACTAAACGAGCAGCGATAGAAATACACCGTTTGTTGCAATATGCTTGGGACAACAGTACATTTTCAGGCAGACAAACTTTCGAAATTACAGTAGTTACAATTTTCAACAACAGATGGCGCTGCGGTCTGGAAAAACTCTATAGTACGATATTTTCCACATATCCATCATGCGTAGCAATAATATGGCGTAGTCTCTGAATGAAATTACCCGAAACCTTTGACAACGTGTCTGGCGGAATGGCTTCACATGCAGATGAGATGTACTGCTTCAGCTGTTCAATTGTTTCTGGATTCTGGCGGTACACCTGGTCTTTCAAGTGTCCCCACAGAAAGAAGTCACAGGTCTGCCTACCCCCCTCCCTGACGCGTCTGCCCCCCACCCCTCTTATGGCTCCTCATCCTCCATCAGCTCCTTTCCTGGTTCCCCCCCTTCGCTTTTACTCTCCTTTCCCCCTTTTTTGTTTTCCCATCTTCTGTCCAGTTTCCCCCCACCTGCTCTCGACTGTGGTGTCACATTTGCCAACTTTTTCGTGCAGTGTTCCAGTGACTATTCAGTGTTGTTTGTCTTTCTCGTGTTGCGAACAGAAACCATGCTGTCGCTGGGTGTGAATTTTATGTCTTTTGCGAACAGAATCCAGACTGTCGCCGTGTTTTTTAATTGTCTATTGTTTTCCCTGTCTGCTCCGTATGTATTTTTATTAGCATCATCATCCCTCTGTTGTTTGTTTTAAGTTCCACGATTTCTTTTCGCCTTGTTACTCTCTAAGTCCCCGATTTTATCGCCTGTTTTTTATTATTATTTGTTCTCCTGATCTTTGTCACAAAATCTGTAGGCTGAAGAGCGGCATACTAAGCTGCTGCCAGCCCGTCCCTTCGGGGGGAATTGAAATTCAATAAAGGAAAAAAAAAAAAAAAAAAGAAGTCACAGGGGTTCATGTCTGGCGAATAGGGAGGCCAATCCACGCCGCCTCCTGTATGTTTCGGATAGCTCAAAGCAATCACACGATCATCGAAATATTCATTCAGGAAATTAAAGACGTCGGCCGTGCGATGTGGCCGGGCACCATCTTGCATAAACCACGAGGTGTTCGCAGTGTCGTCTAAGGCAGTTTGTACCGCCACAAATTCACGAAGAATGTCCAGATAGCGTGATGCAGTAATCTTTTCGGAGCTGAAAAATGGGCCAATGATTCCTTTGGAAGAAATGGCGGCCCAGACCAGAACTTTTTGAGTATGCAGGGACGATGGGACTGCAACATGGGGCTTTTCGGTTCCCATATGCGCCAGTTCTGTTTATTGACGAAGCTGTCCAGGTAAAAATAAGCTTCGTCAGTAAACCAAATGCTGCCCACATGCATATCGCCGTCATCAGTCCTGTGCACTATATCGTTAGCGAATGTCTCTCGTGCAGCAATGGTAGCGGCGCTGAGGGGTTGCCGCGTTTGAATTTTGTATGGATAGAGGTGTAAACTCTGGTGCATGAGACGATACGTGGACGTTGGCGTCATTTGGACCGCAGCTGCAACACGGCGAACGGAAACCCGAGGCCGCTGTTGGATCACCTGCTGCACTAGCTGCGCGTTGCCCTCTGTGGTTGCCGTACGCGGTAGCCCTACCTTTCCAGCACGTTCACCCGTCACATTCCCAGTCCGCTGAAATTTTTCTAACAGATCCTTTATTGTATCGCTTTTCGGTCCTTTGGTTACATTAAACCTCCGTTGATAACTTCGTCTTGTTGCAACAACACTGTGTTCTAGGCGGTGGAATTCCAACACCAGAAAAATCCTCTGTTCTAAGGAATAAACCGTGTTGTCTACAGCACACTTGCACGTTGTGAACAGCACACGCTTACAGCAGAAAGACGATGTACAGAATGGCGCACCCACAGACTGCGTTGTCTTCTATATCGTTCACATCACTTGCAGCGCCATCTGTTGTTGAAAATTGTAACTACTGTAATTTCGAAAGTTTGTCCGCCTGAAAATGTTCTGTTGTCCCAAGCATATTGCAACAAACGGTGTATTTCTATCGCTGCTCGTTTAGTTTTTATTGCCGTTTCAAATATACCGGTCATTTTTTAAACACCCTGTACATTCTAAGACATCAAGAGATCACCAATTTAGTATTGGAGGGAAGTGGAGGAGGTAACACTGTAGAGGGAAACCAAGAGATAAATACAGAAAGCATATTCAGAAGAGTATCACTGCGAGCTGAATCAAACCAGTCCTCTGACAGAAGACCACAAGAACAACAACAACGTGTTTCATTCACGGACGATGGGTCCTCGAACGGCGAGGGCATTTTCAACACTCGCAAGTATCATATTTTGGTTGACGGATGAGAATCCCCATCTCACCCACGAACAAGATAAGAGAAAATTTTACCATAAATTTATGAGTTAGCGTGGTACATGATTACTTTATAGGCCCGTACATGCTTTCTCCTCGACTCACACGCCGGACGGTATTGACGAGCGGATCTAGGCGCTCCAGTCTGGAACCGCGCGACCGCTACGGTCGCAGGTTCAGATCCTGCCTTGTGTATGATGTCCTTAAGTTAGTTAGGTTTAAGTTGTTTCAAGTTCTAGGGGACCGGTGACCTCAGATGTTGAGTCCCATAGTGCTCAGGGCCATTTGAATCGACTCACACGCGATAGCTACACAACGTTGGTTCGAGAAGTGATGCCGGAATTGCTGGAAGAGGTGCCTCCATGCAGTCCGTCGACGTATGTGGTCCCAGAACAATGGCTCACCCACATACTTCAGTCTACCTGCCACGACCCAGATGGGAAAGATGTTTTGGAGATTGCTGGATTGGTAGAGGAGCGCCTGTAACTTGGTTGCCCAGTCACCTTACCTCAACCCTCTGGGGTCATCTAAAAAATGTGTTGTATGAAACGCCAGTGGAGCCAACACAAGACTTAGTTGCGAGGACACATGCAGCGCCTGAAGATGTTCGCACCACGTCTGGTACCATTGAGGGGGTGCGTCACTCAATGCACTCAATGGTGTGCGGACGTCAGGAATGCTGCAATACTGGAGGCTCACAGTTTGAACATCTTCTCTGATTTTTATTTAATTACTTGTAACAATAGAATAAATAGTAATGTTCACTCCTTGAAACTTGTTTACTGTTACTTGCCACAATGAACACTACACTACTGGCCATTAAAATTGCTACACCAAGAAGAAATGCAGATGATAAACGGGTATTCACTGGACAAATATATTATACTAGAACTCACATGTGATTACATTTTCACACAATTTGGGTGCATAGATCCTGAGAAATCAGTACCCAGAACAACCACCTATGGCCGTAATAACGGTCTTGATACGCCTGGGAATTGAGTCAAACAGAGCTTGGATGGCGTGTACACGTACAGCTGCCCATTCAGCTTCAACACGATACCACAGTTCATCAAGAGTAGTGACTGGCGTATTGTGACGAGCCAGTTGCTCGGCCACCATTGACCAGACGTTTTCAGTTGGTGAGAGATCTGGAGAATGTGCTGGCCAGGGCAGCAGTCGAACATTTTCTGTATCCAGAAAGGCCCGTACAGGACCTGCAACATGCGGTCGTGCATTATCCTTCTGAAATGTAGGGTTTCGCAGGGATCGAATGAAAGGTGGAGCCACGGGTCGTAACACATCTGAAATGTAACGTCCACTGTTCAAAGTGCCGTCAATGCGAACAGGAGATGACCGAGAGGTGTGACCTATGGCACACCATACCATCACGCCAGATGATACGCCAGTATGGCGATGACGAATACACGCTTCCAACGTGCGTTGACCGTGATGTCGCCAAACACGGATGCGACCATCATGATGCTGTAAACAGAACCTGGATTCATCCGAAAAAATGACGTTTTGCCTTTCGTGCAATGAGGTTCGTCGTTGAGTACACCATTGCAGGCGCTCCTGTCTGTGATGCAGCGTCAAGGGTAACCGCAGCCATGGCCTTCGAGCTGATAGGCCATGCTGCTGCAAACGTCGTCGAACTGTTCGTGCAGATGGTTGTTGCCTTGCAAACGTCCCCATCAGTTGACTCAGGGATCGAGACGTGGCTGCACGATCCATGCGGACAAGATGCCTGTCATCTCGACTCCTAGTGATACGAGGCCGTTGGGATCCAGCACGGCGTTCCGTATTACCCTCCTGAACCCACCGATTCCATATTCTGCCACCAGTCATTGGATCTCGACCAAAGCGAGCAGCAATGTCGTGATACGATAAACCGCAATCGCGATAGGCTACAATCCGACGTTTATCAAAGTCGGAAACGTGATGATACGCATTTCTCCTCCTTACACGAGGCATCACAGCATCGTTTCACCAGGCAACGGCGGGGTCAACTGCTGTTTGTGTATGAGAAATCGGTTGGAAACTTTCCTCATATTAGCACGTTGTAGGTGTCGCCACCGGCGCCAACCGTGTGTGAATGCTCTCAAAAGCTAATCATTTGCATATCACAGCATATTCTTCCTGTCGGTTAAATTTCGCGTCTATAGCACTTCATCTTCGTGGTGTAGCAATTTTAATGGCCAGTAGTGTATTATGCTTCCTATTGCCTTTCGTTTAAATTAAATAAAAGCACCGAATTCCTGGAAACTCTTTCGTTATTCATTGACCGCAATGGACTGCTGCAGACTCTAACGGAGTAGATGGCGATAGCTGCTGCGTAGGCTGACGTTAGCCCCTGTAATTTCAACGCTGTCGGTATCTTTCTGTTACATCCTGTACACCGAGAAACATTGGGAAACATTGGAGATTTGGGGAGTTCCAGAAGAAAAATAAACTGCATGTCCAAAACCGTCTCCACCGAGGCAACAGAGCATTGTATTCATAGGAGACAAGGCCTGTCTTCGTAGCAGCTAGCAGCATCTTCTTCACTGGCGATCGCGGCAATCAGTCGCGACCAGTGAATAACAAGTAACGCAGGTCTATTGCGAGACGTTGCGTCTTCAGTCCATCAGTGTACAAAGGCACTTTTGGTGCCGAAGTGGTGGGCTGTCGGCGGGCGCTGGTGCCTATGGCTGCGCCGCTCTGTAGTGTAGTTGGATGTTTCCAGACATGGGTCCCTATCCTCATTTCTTTTCTCAAGACACTTCTACAACCCCTCGACGTTTCTCGGTATCGTTCTGTAACACCCTGTATAGTTGGTGGTTCAGCTACACAAATTTCCTTGACGTATGAGTCGTCGTAGCACTCTTTGCGGTAGGTTTCCGGCGAAGGCTGTATGGGTATATGGGATATCTTGTTATGGTTCTCTACGGCCTGGCTGAATTCACATCATTCAATATGCAGTGAGCGATATATACACATCAAAACAGTTTTGCATCACCTCAGTTCCGAGAGTTCCGGAACCTGTACAGAAAATTGTAATAGAGATCAACATAAACATCATTCCTGTCCTTTTTAATGCTCATGAAAACCACACATTGCATGTCGTACCAACATACAGAGAGACCTTCATAGGTGGTAGTCCAGAGTGCTGTACACACCGGTACCTCTAATACCCGGTAACTTGTCCTTTTGCATTGATGCATGCCTGTATTCGTCGTAGCATACTATCCACAAGATCATCAAAGCACTGTTGGTCCAGATTGTCCCACTCCTCAACGGTGATTCGGCGTAGATCCCTCAGAGTGGTTGGTGGGTTACGTCATCCATAAATAACCCTTTTCAGTCTATCTCAGGCATGTTCGATAGGGTTCATGTCTTGAGAACATGCTGGCCACTGTAGTCGCGCGATGTCAGTATCCATTATCCTGCAGGAAGTTCACAAGACGTGCACTATGGAGGCGTGCATTGTCGTCCACATGCTGCCGATATGGTTGCACTATCGGTCGCAAGATGGCATTCACGTATCGTACACCCGTTACGGCGCCTTCCATGACCACCAGTGGCGTACGTCCGCCACAAATAATGCCACCCCAAAACAGTAGGGAACCCCCACCTTGCTGCACTCGCTGGACAGTGTGTCTAAGGCATTCAGCCTGACCAGGTTGCCTCCAAACACGTCTCCGACGATTATCTGGTTGAAGGCATATGCGACACTCATCGGTGAAGAGAACGTGATACCAATCCTGAGCGGTCCATTCAGCATGTTTTGGACCCATCTGGTGTCGTGGTTGCAAAGATGGAGCTTGCCATGGACGTCGGGAGTGACGTTGCGCCGCAGCCAGCCTACTGCGCAGAGTTTGAGTCGTAACACGACGTCCTATGACTGCACGAAAAGTATTATTCAACATGGTGGCGTTGCTGTCAGGGTTCCTCCGAGCCATAATCCGGCTGGCCGGTGTGGCCGAGCGGTTCTAGGAGCTACAGTCTGGAACCGCGCGACCGCTACGGTCACAGGTTCGAATCCTGCCTCGGGCATGGATGTTTGCGATGTCCTTAGGTTAGTTATGTTTAAGTAGTTCTAAGTTCTAGGGGACTGATGACCTCAGAAGTTAAGTCCCATAGTGCTCAGAGCCATAATCCGTAGGTAGCGGTCATCCAATGCAGTAGTAGCCCTTGGGTGGCCTGAGCGAGACATGTCATCGACAGTTCCTGTCTCCCAGTATCTCCTCCATGTCCGAACAACATCACTTTGGTTCACTCCGAGACGCCTGGACACTTCCCTTGTTGAGAGCCCTCCTCGCACAAAAATGCGGACGCCATCATACCGTGGTATTGACCGTCTAGGAATGGTTGAACTACTGACAACACGAGTTGTGTGCTTCCTTCTTGTTGGAACGACTAGAACTGATCGGCTGTCTCATAGGCACTGCTCATGCATGGTTGTTTACATGTTTGGGCGGGTTTAGTGACATCTCTGAACAGTGAAAGAAACTGTGTCTGTGATACAAGATCCACAGTCAACGTCTATCTTCAGGAGTTCTGGGAGCCAGGGTGATGCAGAACTTTTTTTGATGTGTGTAGTTACAAGTATCACTTTCAAAGCTTATTGAAACCCACAATTATGGGTACAGGGATGTACCTTCATGTGTCGTTTCTTGCGACTACCTTGTTGACGTAATATCTTTGAAACAGATAGACCTTTGGCGATCACAATTCCAATTAATTACAACACAGAATGAGTAAGATAGCAGATCTCAATAATGGGGCAATAAAACAGATAGGCCTTGATTAATAAGAGTTTCAGCTAACCCAAATCATGAAACAGTTCTTAATTTAATTGAAAAGGGAACAGGCAGGCTTTCAATAATAACAGCTTGAGTTAAGTAAAATTATTAATTAGAAAACAGGCAGGCCTTCTTTAATAACATCTTTAGTTAAGATAAAACCAAATAGAAAACAGGCACACCTTCAATAATAACAGCTAAGACCTCAAAATCCAAAACTGATGGAGTTCACGAATCGAAGCTGAAGCTTGCCGGTTCCAATGGGGGCCCAGAATTCAACACAGCGAAACTGGCGTCAGTTCTCCCATCGGTGTGCCACGTCCCAGAGTTGGTTGGCCAGGCTACGAGCGAGGACGACACTGGAAGTCAGTCACGGATTGAAATCGGCCCACAAATATGCGCAGCTACAAATCGCCGGACTCCGTGCCCAAGACGCTCGCGCAAATGCTCGCCTTAGGGCGGACCTCCCACACCGTCCTCCTGCCTCCGTTAACACTCGCCAACTCGCCACGCCACAACACGCCCCGCCCCGTCCCCCGTCAACAACCTCGATCAAAGATCTCAGTGGCCTCGGACCACAGGGCCATCACATGACAGATCGAGCTAGTGGCGCCAGGGATTCGAAAGGTGACGACAGGAACCCGCCACGGCTCACTTACGTACTTTGTTTTTCTCAGTTGTGTCCATTATAATTATCCGCGCTGTTATGCCGTGGTCGGTTGTTGAATTCTGTGTCAATTCCCAACGTTTCGTCCCCGTCTGCGGAGGACATCTTCAAGAGGGTCTGTAGCTCGATGGAAGGTCCAACTCACCCACTGCTCGCTACTGACTGCCGCTAAATTCCGTGTCCGCGCGCTCCTGCGCCGAGGCGTGACGTCACGTGTTTTGAATACGTCAGTGCAATTGGCCGCTGTCCGCTGCCGTCGATCGCCGTTGCCATCACCCAGTCCCGTAATTGCAAACTTCTTTACGGAGAAGTTCGAAGAACACGCCTTAGTTATTGCCAGCAAAAACCAAATGTATGGTTCCGATACGTGGATGACACGTATGTGCTGTGGAGACATGGCAGGGAGGAATTAAGCCGGTTCCACGAACATCTGAATAGTATAAATTCGAGAATTCAGTTTACAGTGGAGGAAGAGGTAGACGGCAAATTACATTTCCTCGATGTGCTTGTTTTTAGAAACGAAAATGGTAGTTTGGGCCACTCAGTATACCACAAACCCATGGACACGGACCGGTATTTGCACCGGGATTCGAACCACCACCCACAAATGAAGCGGGGTGTTACCAAGGCGTTAGCGGACAGAGCTACAAACATTTGTGAACCTGAGTTGCTCGACGCTGAGATGGAACATCTCCACAACGCACTAACGAAGAACGGATATTCGTCCGCCGAAATAAAACGTGCGTTGAGACAGCTTCGCAGAAACCATAGCGACGTACGGGCTACTGCAAAATCTAAGATTTTCCTGCGGTTTGTTAAAAATGTAACGGAAAGAATAGGGAGGATCTTGACGAAGCGGAATATTACCGTAATTTACAAGCCCACCAGAAAGATACAGGAATACATTAACCCTGCCAAGGACGCTCACAAACCATTGGAAAAAGCTGGAGTGTATAGGATCCCGTGCAGCTGTGGAGATGTTTAAGTGGGTACCACTAAAAGGACTGTTTCTAAACGTTTGCAAGAGCACAAGGGCAATTGTAGAAGAGGAGAAACGGAACGATCAGCTGTTGCGGAGCATGCTTTCCAGCCAGGTAATCAACATATTCGTTTCGAGGAGACGTAAGTACTAGCGGTCACAAGCGGATATTACGAAAGGCTCTACAGGGAGGCAATCGAAATCGCCAAACACCCTAATAATTTCAACCGAAAGGAGGAGGGCGTGAAATTAAACGGTATATGGGTGCCGGTGTTGAAGAAGACGTGTACCACCCGTCCACCACTGGGTGATGGCAACGGCGATCGACCGCAGCCGACAGCGGCCAATTGCACTGACGTTTTCAAAACACGTGACGTCACTCCTCGGCGCGGGAGCGCGCGGACACGGAATTTAGCGGCAGTCAGTAGCGAGCCAGTGGGTGTGTTGGACCTTCCATCGACCTACGGACCCCCTTGAAGATGTCCTCCGCAGACGGGGACGAAACGTTTGGGAATTGACACAGAATTCATCAACCGACCACGGCATAACAGGCCGGATAATAATAATGGACATGACATTTCCGGCCGTGAAAGTCTACATTATCTCAGTTGGTGATAAAAACTACTGACGTTAATTCAGTTACTTGTTACTCATGGAGGTATACCATAATAGGCTAATCCAGAGACATGCTACATACAGTTCTCATGACTTTACTACTTTTTTATGTTGCTACCACTTGTGTCACAAGCTTAACTTACAGACAATAAAGGTGCTTCTACAATACTGAACAGTATGATATTCAGTCCCTTAACACGCCTCACACAATCTTCAGCGAGTTCGTCCATGTGGATCAAAACTGGTTCAAATGGTTCTAAGCACTATGGGACTTTACATCTGAAGTCGTCAGTCCCCTAGACTTAGAACTACTTAAACCTAATTAAGCACATCACACACATCCATGCCCAACGCAGGATTCGAACTTGCGACCGGAGCAGCAGCGCGGTTCTGGACTGAAGCGCCTAGAACCGCTCGGCCACAGAGGCTGGCGATCAAAACTGGAACAAAGCTCGTAGGTTCATAATTTACGACAGTGGTTTTCAAATCTTTTGGGTCCATGGGTTCCTTGACCTGAATATAAACACACTTGGCTCCTTTTGAACCTTATATTCAACTCGAAGTGTGGGATAAAAATGGTTCAAATGGCTCTGAGCACTATGTGACTTAACATCTATGGTCATCAGTCCCCTAGAACTTAGAACTACTTAAACCTAACTAACCTAAGGACATACACAACACCCAGTCACCACGAGGCAGAGAAAATCCCAACCTCGCCGGGAATCGAACCCGGGAACTCGGACCCGGGAAGCGAGAACGTTACCGCACGACCACGAGCTGCGGACAGTGTGGGATAAATAAACTACAGTTTCGAAGAAAATTAGAGTCCTTATTTCTTTATTAACTATTGACTTAATAAATACTAATCAATTTTCAATGTTATTACGTCTTATTCTTGCAACGAAATCAATGGGAAGGACTAACTTTCGTCTTCATCATCAGTTTCTCAAATCTCGGCACAAGATTGGAATTTGTGAGTCGCATCTCTTTCTCCACATTCATTCGCGAACTAAATTTCTTGTTGATGACTGCCAATGCTGAAAAACCTACCTCACGTAAGCAGGATGTTGTGAAAGGTATAAAAACTTGTAGGGCCTTGTTACCTACTTGACTATACTCCTGCTTCACCAAGCTCCAAAACTCTAACAGTGACCAAGAAATGAACTTCTATTACAATGTGGAGTCTGAAAAAATCAATAAATAGCTTCTGGAATGAGATTTTCACCCTGCAGCGGAGTGTGCGTGGATATGAAACTTCCTGGCAGATTAAAACTGTGTGCCGGACCGAGATTCGAACGCGGAACCCCCAGGCTGTGGCTAAGCCATGTCTCCGCAGTATCCTTTCTTCCAGGAGTGCTAGTTCTGCAAGGTTCGCAGGAGAGCTTCTGTGAAGTTTGGAAAGTAGGAGACGAGGTACTGGCGGAAGTAAAGCTGTGAGGACGGGTTGTGAGTCGTGCTTGGGTAGCTCAGTTGGTAGAGCACTTGCCAGCGAAAGGCAAAGGTCCCGAGTTCGAGTCTCGGTCCGGCACACAGTTTTAATCTGCCAGGAAGTTTCAAATAGCTTCTGCTCTTCAGTAGTAGCTGCTGATGGAAGTTCTGTACTGAAAAGACCTTAGATCCTGCTGTGTTAATCAGTTTCTTCTGAAAAGTACTTCAGAAAGTAATCACTGAGTTCAGTTAAAGAACTACAAATACAGACTTCAATTCTTCTCTCAAATTAAAGTCATTATCTTGTAAAACTGTTTGAGGAACATCCAACTTTTTCTTTCGCAATAGTAGTTTCCTTGTGAAGGCCGAAATTCTGTCTGACAGTTGCCGAATGTTGGTCTCATTGCATTCGAGAGATACATTCGATGTACGGATTTTTTTCAAAGATGTCACAAAGATACACCACCTTCAAAACAGTCACTATCTAGGAACTCCTCGGAACTCAAATATTTTCTCTTGAACAAGGTATTGTGTCACATTCCTGCGTTTATCCATTCTTTTCAAGAACTTCCTGTGTGAATCCCAGCAAGAGGTACTCGTTTAAATGACTGACTTTTAATGAAGTTTAACATTTCGATCACTCATTGAAGAATCTAATGAAGGACAAGGCTTAAGCTTTTTGATCCCAGTGCTTCTAAGTGAATAAAACCGCGTGTCCAGATAGCATGAGGAGCCCTTTACGGACCAAAGGCTGCTATCTGACGTAACAGCCAGCAATGTTACGACCTTCATCTGTACAAACGCGAGGTATGTTGTTCGTGTTGCCGCCGTTCCATCTTCATCACCGGTATCACCTGGTTTCTGTCATCTTCATCGTGTCTGTCATCTCCAACGCCTTCACTATCGCCGGTATTAATCAAAAATGGTTCAAATGGCTCTGAGCACTATGGGACTTAATTTCTGAGGTCATCAGTCCCCTAGAACTTAGAACTACTTAAACCTAACTAACCTAAGGACATCACACACATCCATGCCCGAGGCAGGATTCGAACCTGCGACCGTAGCGGTCGCGCGGTTCCAGACTGTAGCGACCAGAGCCGCTCGGCCACTCTGGCCGGCCGCCGGTATTAATCGCCTGTCACTCTTAGGGCAAGAGTGAAACAAATGTATTCCTGAAAACACTATCGTGTATTAGTATATTATTGCAGTTATGACAGATTATCGACGATTACTTTACAACACTCTTTGGTCACAACTTCTTTGTCACTTCTGTCTGAAAACTACAGGAACAACTACTCTAAAAGCGTATTACAATAAATATTAATTCAAAAGCGTCGTCTTTCTATGCACGTGCTGAGTAAGTCATAAAATGATCCTATCACTTGAGATAATGCATTACCGCACGATTCATGCATTCTGCGCTAGCCTCTCGTGGCCCAAATACAGTTCTCGAGGTAGCAGAAGTAGGTTTTAGCGTCCTTGTAAAGTGAAAGCACCACCTACGACGTAGATATATGTTTGCGTGAGTCGTAAACTCTGGTACTGGCGCGTCGCCGATAATTCAGAGTACGGACTCTTCAGGCGAGAGTGGTTGCAATACAGCTCTTGAGTCAGACGGCAAACAGCCTTGCTGGTTCAAGGTCCAGCCGTAAATATTTGTTAACGATAAGGAAAAACTGGAAAATATCACAACCATTATTACTAATTGCAGGCAGATGTTAACAATCATGCACTCCAAAACATTTTTCGAGCGAATGCAAAAATGTTTAGTAATCAAGGGGGACTCACATCGCTGTGCACGTTCACTTGAATACTGTGATTATTCTTGCTAACAGCATTGTAAAAAATCCACTATTCTTTTCGTTCTGACTCTAGGGATTGCATAGCTGCTGCTTCGGTTTCGCATTTCAATCTATCTACTACCTGGTTTCCCCACATATTTCTTCCCCACTGATGATGCTGCACCGATTCAGGCGATCCATATCATCCATTCCCTCCAGCTGGTTTTTGCATTTCTGTCAACATCGCTGGATTATATCACTTAGAAAGAGTATATCTTGCCAGCTCTTCCCTTATGTTTGCTTGCCTCTGCCAAGCAGAGTGAACCTTTCCACCTTCCATAGGAACTTCATTTAAGCTGCCCATATATTGATTTTTCAGAGGTGAGCCAGTTTTTACCTTAATACAGCAATGGAGATATTTCCATTCCGTTATAAAGTGTGGCAGTGTGGAGGGTAAAAATCGTAGAGGGAGACCAAGAGATGAATACACTAAGCAGATTCAGAAGGATGTAGGTTGCAGTAGATACTGGTAGATGAAGAAGCTTGCACAGGATAGAGTAGCATGGAGAGCTGCATCAAACCAGTCTCAGGACTGAAGACCACAACAACATATAAAGTTTTAGCAGTTTATTCCTTCTAATATCAATTTCTAGTGCTCTGTGTACTGTGTCACTCAAATATATAAGTTTACGTATTTTTTTATGTCGCAATTCCTCTCGTAGCTGGCCGGCCGCGGTGGCCAAGCGGTTAAAGGCCGCTACAGTCTGGAACCGCGCGGCCGCTACGGTCGCAGGTTCGAATCCTGCCTCGGGCATGGATGTGTGTGATGTCCTTAGGTTAGTTGTTTAAGTAGTTCTATGTTCTAGGAGACTGATGACCTTAGAAGTTAAGTCCCATAGTGCTCAGAGCCATTTGAACCATTTGACCCTATCGTAGCTTGGGTCAAGTGCTCCACCTGTTCTATCGTTTTCACTGCAACGCAAATCTCTACCGTAATTGTATTTCGTCCTTTGACATCCACGCCTAACCCTTTTCTTTTTATATTTTCGTTTTGTATTTCTTGCGTCGTATATTCATTTAGTGGAGCCCTTTTTGGAGGTCGTCTTCTATTTGATAAACGATAGTTCAATCTTTAGCAATACCGTGGCTATGATACACGTGCTCTGAATCAGTCTAATGTCCAGTCATACTTCTGTTCCTAGAGACTATCGTCAATATAAACGTTAAACAACATCAAAGAAAGCCTACAACTTTGTGTCATTGATTCAGAAAAGATAAGGACGCCTTTCTAAGTATCCAATTATAAGCCGTTTCAAAATCAATAATGACAATATGAGTCTCCAAGCTAAACTGCCTGCGCGTTTCAAGAATTTGGTTCAGTATGAGAATATTATCATTCCTGTATTGTACTTTCTTAAAACCATTATTTTCTTGTGATATAATTAAGTCAGCTATAACATATCTCTCTTCAATTATTTTGCGTTAACTTTGTTTGATAGGTTCAGCTTGGAGATACATGTACGAAATGTAGCCAAAAGTAATGTGAATTTTTTTAATTTCGCGGGCTTTATCCACCCCTTTTTCAAAATCTTTTTATCTTGTGTTCCAGATGCATGGTTGCAGTGTCAGCTGTTTTGAACATTTAGTTTAGTGTTGATAGTTTCGAAGGATATACGTGTTTTCAAGAGCTCGGCGAATTTTTACTTTTGAAAAAGATGGATCAAAGAATCTGCATTCAATTCTGCTTGAAATGTAGAGTGTGGCTTTTGGCGAATCTGTTACGAGTCAGACAAGACTTTACGACGACCGCCCTAGCATATCAATGACTGATGACGAATTGGGGGAAGTAAAGAAAATGGTTTTGGAAAATCGCCGATCACCATCAGAGAGTCTGCTGATGTCGGCGAATCCTTTGGCTCATACCTAGCAATTGTTTCGGATGTTTTGGGCAGTGAAACGTATACGTTAGTAGCATAATTTTTTCCGAAATTGTCGAATTTCGACCAAAAAAGACGTCGCGTAGACATCGCACATAAACTGCTAAATTGAAGTCGACAACGATCCAGAACTTGTAAAGTTAAAAATGATTATGAAGTAGGGGTATACGGGTATGGCGTGTAAATCGAGGCCCATTAGTCCCAATGGAAACTGTCTGAAGAGACAAGACCGAAAAAATCTACAAGAACGATCACATATGAAGGTTTTTTTCACTGTTTTCTTCGATTACAGTGGGACAGTGCATCATGAGTACCTGTCTTATGGTCCCACGGTCAATACGGAATACTATCTGGAAGGTACGTGCCGTTTGCATGAAGCAATCAAAAGAATATGACCAGAATTGTGGCAAAAGCACTCGTGGAAATTTCATCACAAGCATGCTCCCGCCTCAATGCTTGTTCATGATTTTTTTGCAAAAAAACAAAACAGTTACGTTGCCTCAGCCACCGTATTCGCCTGAAATGGCTCCCTGAGACATGTTTCTACTCCCAACGCCTAAGAGAACCATGAAAGAACGTTTTGCCGCCATTAATGAGACAAAAACAGAATCACTAAAGGAGCTGAACATCATAACGCAAAGTGAGTTCCAGAAGTGCTTCCAAAATTGGAAAAGGCGCTGGCACAAGGGTGTTATGTCCGAGGGCGATTACTTCGAAGGGGACAAAGTTGATGTTGCTGAAGAAATAAAGATTTTTTAGGAGAAACAAAAATTCTCGTTGCTTTTTATGACACCTCGTACAGTTTTGTGGATCCTGTTATTCGAGCAGCTTGCCATTCTTCCTTCGTTAAAGTTAACTGAACTGTTGTAGCGATTTCAAATAAAGAAAGGTATTTCAATATTGAGGAATCTCATAATGTCCCTGTCGATAGCTTTCACTTCCTTTAACACCTTCTGCACTGCCGGGTAGTTATAATTAAACTTTCGCTGCTTGAGAGGCCCACCATGAAACACTACAAGGGACAATGACGCTTTGTGGAAACACTTCTAACGACATGCGGAAGAGAAATAATGAATAAACCACTGAAAGGAACACATTTTAATTTCCACATAAGAGGGTAACATTTGTTAATTGCGTACAGTGTTTACGGTCCAGTTTGCAAACGTTGCTCAATGTGACGACCATCTGCATCCGCGATAGTCTGGAAACACGCTAGAGATATCATTTCACAACAGAGTCGCCCATATCCAAAACCCTTAAATCCATTTTGTCCAATATTAATATTTTTATAAGTCGAAAGACTGCACTTCGAGCTGCACGGTCCAGAACACAACACAATTTCCGGTAGCTGCTATTTCTGTTATGAAAGTGAATCTGAAGTTCCAGATTCCGTCATATCTATGATGGCCGCAGTTCCAGTAGACGTTAAATTTCAACAACAATAGAGGCCCTAAAACGATTATATTCAGTGCACATTTAATGTTCTGAAAAAAATATATTTCCAAAACCCGTTAATTCAGCACACTTATGAAATCTTATTTATAACAATATGTAAATTTCCCTTGTGAGGTAAATGCGACTTTAATTTGTTTGGCTTAATGTATTTTATATTGTTCACATTAGTGTACCTGTCAAGTTGGATTTTGGCAGAAATACATAGAACTGACTAGCAGCTTTGGCCATATTGACAACAATTACGTTCAAAAAGGTCTATTTTGAACCCTAGTAATTATTATGACATTATCGGATACATTGAGACTATCTACAAACTTTTATCAGATGTACATGTTGCTGACTGGAAGACATCTCTTAAGGACGCCATGAAACCCATGAAACCTCCCTCTCACGGCACCTTCAGTTCAAGCCTTCAAAAAGGATATTAACTAAAAAGAAAGGTCAGAGTACTATTACTATACAAGGGCAATAAAGCTATAACACTGATATAGGAGGTAGTAAAAGTCCATCCAAGAAGGGTAAATCCTGGATAGGAGTCAAACCAGCAGAGATACGTAAAAGTATTATGGTAAAACCAGAACAAATCAAAGATGTTAAGAGCCCGTTTACAGAACCGCTATGGACGAGGCTGGATGGACATTAATAAACTTATATTCTGCAAGAATGTCTTCAAACAGCAGTCTGGAACTGATATGGATGAAGAATCTGATGTCGGAGAACCATCTGATGAAGCTAAAGAGCAGATCAGTATTTGATGTAAAAAGTAGTGATCTCCTAATGATGTCCTATTTTAATATATAGTTGACAGTAATTGTTCAAAAAATTATTAGTAGGTATGTACTATATTCCGCCCCCCGCCCATGAACCATGGACCTTGCCGTTGGTGGGGAGGCTTGCGTGCCTCAGCGATACAGATAGCCGTACCGTAGGTGCAACCACAACGGAGGGGTATCTGTTGAGAGGCCAGACAAACGCGTGGTTCCTGAAGAGGGGCAGCAGCCTTTTCAGTAGTTGCAGGGGCAACAGTCTGGATGATTGACTGATCTGGCCTTGTAACACTAACCAAAACGGCCTTGCTGTGCTGGTACTGCGAACGGTTGAAAGCAAGGGGAAACTACAGCCGTAATTTTTCCCGGGGGCATGCAGCTTTACTGTATGGTTAATGATGGTGGCGTCATCTTGGGTAAAATATTCCGGAAGTAAAATAGTCCCCCATTCGGATCTCCGGGCGGGGACTACTCAAGACGACGTCGTTATCAGGAGAAAGAAAACTGGCGTTCTACGGATCGGGGCGTGGAATGTCAGATCCCTTAATCGGGCAGGTAGGTTAGAAAATTTAAAAAGGGAAATGGATAGGTTAAAGTTAGATATAGTGGGAATTAGTGAAGTTCGGTGGCAGGAGGAACAAGACTTTTGGTCAGGCGAATGCAGGGTTATAAATACAAAGTCAAATAGGGGTAATGCAGGGGTAGGTTTAATAATAAATAAGAAAATAGGAAAGCGGGTAAGCTACTACAAAGAGCATAGTGAACGCATTATTGTGGCCAAGACAGACACGAAGCCCACGCCTACTACAGTAGTACAAGTTTATATGCAAACTAGCTCTGCAGATGACGAAGAAATGTATGACGAAATAAAAGAAATTA